>NW_027522755.1:0-80972 GCF_052094955.1 Ictidomys tridecemlineatus
TAGCTCTTTGAAATTTGGCACAATAAAGTAGTTCCAAGTTCTATGTCTAATATTTGTTTGCTATTGATGTAGCCCAAAGAAGAGACTGGCGAAAATCACTTTCATTGAAAGGGCCTGCGCAGCTTCCAAAAAACTAGGAATCTCCTGGAATCTCAGCAAATGTTTTTTCACCCAATCTTGATGATAGATTCAGCAAATGATCGGTAAAAGAATTCAACTTTGCTCACCAAATATAGTTCTTTTAGGTTAAACTGTTCGTTTGCAGTAACCGTTTTCATTTTGAGGTTTCACTCTCTTTTCTCCTATATGAATACATGTAGTTGGTACTCTAAATCAAACACGGTTTGCGCTAGCTCTTTGAAACTTGGCACAATAAAGTACTTCCAAGTTCTCTCTCTAAGGTTTGTTTGATATTGATGTAGCCAAAAGCAGAGACTGGCAAAATAACTTTCATTAAAAGGGCTTGCCCATCTTCCAAAAAACTACGAATCTCTTGAAATCTCAGCTAATGTTTTTTCACCCAATCTTGATGATAGTTTCAGGTAATGATCAGTAAAAGAATTCCACTTTGCTCACCAAATTTCGTTCTTCTAGGTTAAACCGTTCGTTTATAGTAACCGATTTCATTTTGAGGTTTCACTCTGTTTTCTCCTATATGGATACATGTATTTGGAACTCTGAATTAAACACGGTTTGTGCTAGCTCTTTGAAACTTGGCACAATAAAGTAGTTCCAAGTTCTATCTCTGTGGTTTGTTTGCTATTGATTTAGCCCAAAGCAGAGAATGGCGAAAATTACTTTTATTGAAAGGGCTTGCCCAGCTTCCAAAAAACTACGAATCTTCTGGAATCTCAGCAAATCTTTTTTCACCCAGTTTGATGATACTTGCAGGCAATGATCAGTACACCAATTCAACTTGGCTCACCAAATTTCGTTCTTCTATGTTAAACCATTTGTTTGCAGTAACCGTTTTCATTTTGAGGTTTCACTCTGTTTTCTCCTATGAAGATACATGTAGTTGGAAATCTAAATCAAACACGGTTTGTGCTAGCTCTTTGAAAATTGGCAAAATAAAGTAGTTTTATATTCTATCTCTTTGGTTTGTTGGCTATTGATGTAGCCCTAAGCAGAGACTGGCAAAAATCACTTTCATTGAAAGGGCGTTCCCAGCTTCCCATAAACTTTGAATCTCCTGAAATATCAGGTAATGTTTTTTCACCCAATCTTGATGATATTTTCAGGAAATGATCTGTACAAGAATCCCACTTTGCTTACCAAATTTCGTTCTTCTAGGTTAAACCATTTGTTTGCAGTAACCATTTTCATTTTGAGGTTTCACTCTGTTTTCTCCTATATGGATACATGTAGTTGGAACTCTAAATAAAACACGGCTTGTGCTAGCTTTTTGAAACTTGGCGCAATAAAGTAGTTCCAAGTTCTATCTCTATTGTTTGTTTGCTATTGATGTAGCCCAAAGCAGAAACTGGCGAAAATCATTTTCAGTGAAAGGGCTTGCCCAACTTCCAAAAAAATACGAATCTCCTGGAATCTCAGCAAATGTTTTTTCATCCAATCTTCATGATTCTTTCCGGTAATGATCAGTACACCAGTCTAACTTGACTCACCAAATTTCGTTATGCTAGGTTAAACCGTTCGTTTCCAGTAAACGTTTTCATTTTGAGTTTTCACTCTGTTTTCTTTTATATGAATACATGTAGTTGGAACTCTAAATCAAACACAGCTTATGCTAGCTCTTTGGAAATTGAGACAATAAAGTAGTTCCAAGTCCTATCTCTATGGTTTGTTTGCTACTGATGTAGTCCAAAAAAGAGACTGGCGAAAATCACTTTCACTGAAAGGGCTTGCTCAGCTTCCAAAAAAACTACGAATTTAATTTAATCTCACCAAATGTTTTTTTCACCCATCTTGATGATACTTTCAGATAATGATCAGAACACCAGTCCAACTTGGATCACCAAATTTCATTCTAGGTTTGACTTTTCGTTTTCAGTAACCGTTTTCATTTTGAGTTTTCACTCTGTTTACTCCTATATGGATACATGTAGTTGGAAATCTAAATCAAACACGGTTTGTGCTAGCTCTTTGAAACTTGGCACAATAAAGTAGTTCCATATTCTATCTCTTTGGTTTGTTTGCTATTGATGTAGCCCAAAGCAGAGACTGGCGAAAATCACTTTCATTGAAAGGGCGTTCCCAGTTTCCCATAAACTTTGAATCTCCTGAAATCTCAGGTAATGTTTTTTCACCCAACTTGATGATAGTTTCAGGAAATGATAAGTACAAGAATCTTACTTTGCTTACCAAATTTTGTTCTTCTAGGTTAAATCGTTCGTTTGTAGTAACCATTTTCATTTTGAGGTTCCACTCTATTTTCTCCTATATGGATACATGTAGTTGGAACTCTAAATCAAACACGGTTTGTGCTAGCTTTTTGAAACCTGGCACAATAAAGTAGTTCCAAGTTCTGTCTCTATTGTTTGTTTGCTATTGATGTAGCCCAAAGCAGAGACTGGTGAAAAATCACTTTGAGTAAAGGGCTTGCCCAACTTCCAAAAAAATACGAATCTCCTGGAATCTCAGCAAATGTTTTTTCATCCAATCTTCATGATTCTTTCAGGTATTGATCAGTACACCAGTCCAACTTGACTCAACAAATTTTGTTATTCTAAGTTAAACCGTTCGTTTCCAGTAAACGTTTTCATTTTGAGGTTTCACTCTGTTTTCTTTTATATGAATACATGTAGTTGGAACTCTACATCAAACACAGCTTATGCTAGCTTTTTGAAAATTGAGACAATAAAGTAGTTCCAAGTCCTATCTCTATGGTTTGTTTGCTACTGATGTAGTCCAAAGCAGAGACTGGCGAAAATCTCTTTCATTGAAAGGGCTTGCCCAGCTTCCAACAAACTACGAATCTCCTTGAATCTCACCAAATGTTTTTTTCACTCAATCTTGATGATACTTTCAGGTAATGATCAGTACACCAGTCCAACTTGGCTCACCAAATTTCGTTCTAGGTTTAACTGTTCGTTTTCAGTAACCGTTTTCATTTTGAGGTTTCACTCTGTTTTCTCCTATATGGATACATGTAGTTGGAACTCTAAATCAAACACGGTTTGTGCTAGCTCTTTGAAACTTTGGACAATAAAGTAGTTCCAAGTTCTGTCTCTATGGTTTGTTTGCTATTTATGTAGCCCACAGCAGAGACTGGCGAAAATCACTTTCATTGAAAAGGCTTGCACAGCTTCAAAAAATTACGAATCTTTTGGTATCTCAGCAAAAGTTTTTTCACCCAATCTTGATGATACTTTCAGGTAATGATAAGTACACCAGTCTCACTTGGCTCACCAAATTTCGTTCTTCTATTTTAAACCGTTCATTTGCAGTAACCGTTTTTATTTTGAGGTTTCACTCTGTTTTCTCCTATATGGATACATGTAGTTGGAACTCTAAATCAAACACGGTTTGTGCTAGCTTTTTGAAACTTGGCACAATAAAGTAGGTCCAAGTTCTATCTCTATGGTTTGTTTGCTATTGATGTAGCCCAAAGCAGAGACTGGCAAAAATCACTTTCATTGATAGGGCTTGCCAAGCTTCATAAAAACTACGAATCTCCTGGAATCTCAGCAAATGTTTTTTCACCCAATCTTGATGATACTTTCAGGTAATGATCACTACACCAGCCAGACTTGGCTCACCAAATTACGTTCTTCTAGGTTAAACCGTTCCATTGCAGTAACCGTTTTCTTTTTGAGGTTTCACTGTGTTATCTCCTATATGGATATATGTAGTTGAAACTGTAAATCTAACATGGTTTGTGCTAGCTTTTTGAAACTTGGCATAATAAAGTAGTTCCAAGTTGTATCTGTGTTTTTTGTTTGCTATTGATGTAGCCCAAAGCAAAGAGTGGCGAAAATCACTTTCAGGTAAAGAGCTTGCCGAGCTTCCAAAAAACTACGAATCTCCTGGAATCTCAGCAAATGTTTTTTCAACCAATCTTGATGATACTTTCAGGTAATGATCAGTAAAGCAGTCCAACTTGGCTCACCAAATTTCGTTCTTCTAGGGTTAATCATTCGTTTGCAGTAACCGTTTTCATTTTGAGGTTTCACCCTGTTTTCTCCTATATGGATACATGTAGTTGGAACTCTAAATCAAACATGGATTTTGCTAGCTCTTTGAAACTTGGCACAATAAAGTAGTTCCAAGTTCTATCTCTAATATTTGTTTTCTATTGATGTAGCCCAAAGAAGAGACTGGTGAAAATCACTTTCATTGAAAGGGCTTGCCTAGCTTCCAAAATCTAGGAATCTCCTGGAATCTCAGCAAATGTTCTTTCACCCAATCTTGATGATAGATTCAGTAAATGATCAGTACAAAAATCCAACTTTGCTCACCAAATATAGTTCTTTTAGGTTAAACCGTTTGTTTGCAGTAACCGTTTTCATTTTGAGGTTTCACTCTCTTTTCTCCTATATGAATACTTGTAGTTGGTACTCTAAATCAAACACGGTTTGCGCTAGCTCTTTGAAACTTGGCACAATAAAGTAGTTCCAAGTTCTGTCTCTATGGTTTGTTTGATATTGATGTAGCCGAAAGCAGAGACTGGCAAAAATCACTTTCATTAAAAGGGCTTGCCCATCTTCCAAAAAACTACGAATCTCTTGAAATCTCAGCTAATGTTTTTTCACCCAATCTTGATGATAGTTTCAGGTAATGATCAGTACAAAAATTTCACTTTGCTCACCAAATTTCGTTCTTCTAGGTTAAACCGTTCGTTTACAGTAACCGATTTCATTTTGAGGTTTCATTCTGTTTTGTCCTATATGGATACATGTAGTTGGAAATCTAAATCAAACACGGTTTGTGCTAGCTCTTTGAAACTTGGCACAATAAAGTAGTTCCATATTCTATCTTTTTGGTTTGTTTGCTATTGATGTAGCCCAAAGCAGAGACTGGTGAAAATCACTTTCATTGAAAGGGCGTTCCCAGCTTCCCATAAACTTTGAATCTCCTGAAATCTCAGGTAATGTTTTTTCGCCCAATCTTGATGATAGTTTCAGGAAATGATCAGTACATGAATCCCACTTAGCTTACAAAATTTCGTTCTTCTAGGTTAAATCGTTCTTTTGCAGTAACCATTTTCATTTTGAGGTTTCACTCTGTTTTCTCCTATATAGATACATGTAGTTGGAACTCTAAATCAAACACGGTTTTTGCTAGCTTTTTGAAACTTGGCACAATAAAGTAGTTCCAAGTTCTATCTCTATTGTTTGTTTGCTATTGATGTAGCCCAAAGCAGAGACTGGCGAAAATCACTTTCAGTTAAAGGGCTTGCCCAACTTCCAAAAAAATACGAATCTCCTGGATCTCAGCAAATGTTTTTTCATTCAATCTTCATGATTCTTTCAGGTAATGATCAGTACAGCAGTCCAACTTGACTCAGCAAATTTCGTTATTCTAGCTTAAACCGTTCGTTTCCAGCAAACGGTTTCATTTTGAGGTTTCACTCTGTTTTCTTTTATATTAATACATGTATTTGGAACTCTAAATCAAACACAGCTCATGCTAGCTCTTTCAAAATTGAGAGAATAAAGAAGTTCCAAGTCTTATCTCTATGGTTTGTTTGCTACTGATGTAGTTCAAAGCAGAGACTGGCGAAAATCACTTTCATTCAAAGGGCTTGCCCAGCTTCCAACAAACTACGAATCTCCTTGAATCTCACCAAATGTTTTTTCACTCAATCTTGATGATACTTTCAGGTAATGATAAGTACACCAGTCCAACTTGGCTCACCAAATTTCGTTCTAGGTTTAACTGTTCGTTTTCAGTAACCGTTTTCATTTTGAGGTTTCACTCTGTTTTCTCCTATATGGATACATGCAGTTGGAACTCTAAATCAAACACGGTTTGTGCTAGCTCTTTGAAATTTGGCACAATAAAGTAGTTCCATATTCTATCTCTTTGGTTTGTTTGCTATTGATGTAGCCCAAAGCAGAGACTGGCGAAAATCACTTACATTGAAAGGGCGTTCCCAGCTTCCCATAAACTTTGAATCTCCTGAAATCTCAGGTAATGTTTTTTCACCCAATTTTGATGATAGTTTCAGGAAATGATCAGCACAAGAATCCCACTTTGCTTACCAAATTTCGTTCTTCTAGGTTAAACCGTTCGTTTGCAGTAACCATTTTCATTTTGAGGTTCCACTCTGTTTTCTCCTCTATGGATACATGTAGTTGGAACTCTAAATCAAACACGGTTTGTGCTAGCTTTTTGAAACTTGGCACAATAAAGTAGTTCCAAGTTCTATCTCTATTTTTTGTTTGCTATTGATGTAGCCCAAAGCACAGACTGGCGAAAATCACTTTCAGTGAAAGGGCTTGCCCAACTTCCAAAAAAATACGAATCTCCTGGAATCTCAGCAAATGTTTTTTCATCCAATCTTCATGATTCTTTCAGGTAATGATCAGTACACCAGTTTAACATGGCTCACCAAATTTCGTTATTCTAGGTTAAACCGTTCGTTTCCAGTCAACGTTTTCATTTTGAGGTTTCACTCTGTTTTCTTTTATATGAATACATGTAGTTGGAACTCTAAATCAAACACAGCTTATGCTAGCTCCTTAAAAATTGAGACAATAAAGTAGTTCGAAGTCCTATCTCTATGGTTTGTTTCCTACTGATGTAGTCCAAAGCAGAGACTGGCGAAAATCACTTTCATTGAAAGGGCTTGCCCAGCTTCCAAAAAACTACAAATCTTCTTGAATCTCACCAAATGTTTTTTCACCCAATCTTTATGATACTTTCAGGTAATGATCAGTACATTAGTCCAACTTGGCTCACCAAATTTCGTTCTAGGTTTAACTGTTCGTTTTCAGTAACCGTTTTCATTTTGAGGTTTCACTCTGTTTTCTCCTATATGGATACATGTATTTGGAACTCTAAATCAAACACGGTTTGTGCTAGCTCTTTGAAACTTGGCAAAATAAAGTAGTTCCTAGTTCTATCTCTATGGTTTGTTTGCTATTGACGTAGCCTAAAGCAGAGACTGTAAAAAATAACTTTCATTTAAAGGGCTTGCCTAGATTCCAAAAAACTACGAATCTCCTGGAATCTCAGCAAATGGTTTTTCACCAAATCTTGATGACAGACTCACGAAATGATCAGTACAAGAATCCAACTTTGCTCACCAAATTTTGTTCTTTTAGGTTAAACCGTTAGTTTGTAGTAACCGTTTTCATTTTGAGGTTTCACTCTCTTTTCTACTATATGAATACATGTAGTTGGTACTCTAAATCAAACACGGTTTGTGCTAGCTCATAAAAACTTGGCACAATAAAGTAGTTCCAAGTTCTCTCTCTATGGTTTGTTTGATATTGATGTAGCCGAAAGCAGAGACTGGCAAAAATCACTTTTATTAAAAGGGCTTGCCCAGCTTCCAAAAAACTACGAATCTCCTGAAATCTCAGCTAATGTTTTTTCACCCAATCTTGATGATCGTTTCAGGTAATGATCAGTACAAGAATTCCACGATGCTCACCAAATTTCGTTCTTCTAGGTTAAACCGTTCCTTTGCAGTAACCGATTTTATTTTGAGGTTTCACTCTGTTTTCTCCTATATGGATACATGTAGTTGGAACTCTAAATTAAACATGGTTTGTGCTAGCTCTTTTAAACGTGGCACAATAAAGTAGTTCCAAGTTCTATCTCTATGGTTTGTTTGCTACTGATGTAGCCCAAAGCAGAGAATGGCGAAAATTACTTTTATTGAAAGGGCTTGCCCAGCTTCCAAAAAACTACGAATCTTCTGGAATCTCAGCAAATCTTTTTCACCGAAGCTTGATGATACTTTTAGGCAATGATCAGTACACCAATTCAACTTGGCTAACCAAATTTCGTTCATCTAGGTTAAACCGTTTGTTTGCAGTAACCATTTTCATTTTGTAATTTCACTCTGTATTCTCCTATATGGATCCATGTAGTTGGAACTCTAAATCAAACACGGTTTGTGCTAGCTCTTTGAAACTTGGCACAATAAAGTAGTTCCAAGTTGTATCTCTATGGTTTGTTTGCTATTGATGTAGCCCAAAGCAGAGACTGGTAAAAATCACTTTCATTGGAAAGGTTTGCCCAGATTTCAAAAAAATACGAATCTTTTGGAATCTCAGCAAATGTTTTTTCACCCAATCTTGATGATACTTTCAGGTAATGATCAGTACACCAGTCCCACTTGGCTCACCAAGTTTCGTTCTTCTAAGTTAAACCGTTCATTTGCAGTAACCGTTTTGATTTTGAGGTTTCACTCTGTTTTTTCCTATATGGATACAAGTATTTGTAACTCTAAATCAAACATAGTTTGTGCTAGCTCTTTGAAACGTTGCACAATAAAGTAATTCCAAGTTCTAACTCTATGGTTTGTTTGCTATTGATGTTACCCGAAGACGAGACTGGCGAAAATCGCTTTCATTGAAAGGGCTTGCCCAGCTTCCAAAATCTACGAATCTTCTGGAATATAGGCAAATGTTTTTTCACCCAATCTTGATGATACTTTCAAGTAATGATCACTACACCAGTCCCACTTGGCTCACCAAATTTCGTTATTCTAGGTTAAACCGTTCGTTTTCAGTAACCGTTTTCATTTGAGGTTTCACTCTGTTTTCTTTCCTATGGAAACATGTAGTTGAAACTCTAAATCAAACACGGTTTGTGCTAGCTCTTTGAAACTTGGCACAATATAGTAGTTCCAAATTGTATGTGTATAATTTTTTCGCTATTGGTGTAGCCCAAAGCAGAGACTGGTGAACATCACTTTCATTGAAAGGGCTTGCCTATCCTCGAAAAATCTACGAAACTCCTGGAATCTCAGCAAATGTTTTTTCACCCAATCTTGATGATACTTTCAGGTAATGATCACGACACCAGTCCCACTTGGCTCACTAAATTTTGTTCTTCTAGGTTAAACCGATCATTTGCAGTAACTGTATTCATTTTGAGGTTTCACTCTGTTTTCTCCTATATGGATACATGTAGTTGAAACTCTAAATCAAACATGGTTGGTGCTAGCTTTTTGAAACTTGGCACAATAAAGTAGTTCGAAGTTCTATCTCTATGGTTTGTTTGCTATTGATGTTGCCCAAAGCAGAGACTGGCAAAAATCACTTTTATTGAAAGGGCCTGCACAGCTTCCAAAAAATTAGGAATCTCCTTGAATCTCAGCATATGTTTTTTCACCCAATCTTAATGATAGTTTCAGGTAATGATCAGTACACCAGTCCAACTTGGCTCACCAAATTTTGTTCTTCTAGGTTAAACCGTTCGTTTGCAGTAACCGTTTTCATTTTTAAATTTCACTCTGTTTCCTCCTATATAGATACATGTAGTTGGAACTCTAAATCAAACACGGTATGTGCTAGTTCTTTGAAACATGGCACAATAGAGAAGTTTCACGTTCTATCTCTATGGTTTGTTTTCTATTGATGTAGCCCAAAGCAGAGACTGGTAAAAATCACTTTCATTGGAAGGGTTTGCCCAGATTCCAAAAAAATACGAATCTTTTGGAATCTCAGCAAATGTTTTTTGACCCAATCTTGATGATACTTTCAGGTAATGATCAGTACACCAGTCCCACTTGGCTCACCAAATTTCGTTCTTCTAGGTTAAACCGTTCGTTTGCAGTAACCGTTTTCATTTTGAAATTTCACCCTGTTTTCTTTTATATGGATACATGTAGTTGGAACTTTAAATCAAACACGGTTTGTGCTAGCTCTTTGAAACGTTGCACAATAAAGTAATTCCAAGTTCTACCTCTATGGTTTGTTTGCTATTGATGTTGCCCAAAGCAGAGACTGGCAAAAATCACTTTCATTCAAAGGGCTTGACCAGATTCCCAAAAAGTACGAATCTCCTGGAATCTCAGCAAATGTTTTTTTTACCCAATCTTGATGATAGTTTCAGGTAATGATCAGTACACCAGTCCTACTTGGCTCACGGAATTTTGTTGTTCTAGGTTAAACCGTTCGTTTGCAGTAACCGTTTTCATTTTTAAATTTCACTCTGTTTTCTCCTATATGGATACATGTAGTAGGAACTCTAAATCAAACATAGTTTGTGCTAGCTCTTTGAAACGTTGCACAATAAAGTAATTCTAAGTACTAACTCTATGGTTTGTTTGCTATTGATGTTACCCAAAGACGAGACTGGTGAAAATCACTTTCATTGAAAGGGCTTCCCCAGCTTCCAAAAAAGTACGAATCTCCTGGAATCTCAGCAAAAGTTTTTTCACCCAATCGTGTTGATGATACTTTCAGGTAATGATCAGTACACCAGTCCCACTTGGCTCACCAAATTTCGTTCTTCTAGGTTAAACCGTTCGTGTGCAGTAACCGTTTTCATTTTGAGGTTTCACTCTGTTTTCTCCTATATAGATATATGTACTTGGAACTCTAAATCAAACACGGTTTGTGCTAGCTCTTTGAAACTTGGCACAATAATGTAGTTCCTAGTTGTATCTCTATGGTTTGTTTGCTATTTATGTAGCCCAAAGCAAAGAGTGGTGAAAATCACTTTCATTGAAAGGGCTTGCCCAGCTTCCAAAAAACTACGAATCTCCTGGAATCTCAGCAAATGTTTTTCACCCAATCTTGATGATACTTTCAGGTAATGATCACTACACCAGTCCCACTTGGCTCACTAAATTTTGTTCTTCTAGGTTAAACCGATCATTTGCAGTAACTGTATTCATTTTGAGGTTTCACTCTGTTTTCTCCTATATGGATATATGTAGTTGAAACTCTAAATCAAACATGGTTTGTGCTAGCTTTTTGAAACTTGGCACAATAAAGTAGTTCGAAGTTCTATCTCTATGGTTTGTTTGCTATTGATGTTGCCTAAATCAGAGACTGGCAAAAATCACTTTTATTGAAAGGGCCTGCACAGCTTCCAAAAAATTAGGAATCTCCTTGAATCTCAGCAAATGTTTTTTCACTTAATCTTAATGATAGTTTCAGGTAATGATCAGTACACCAGTCCAACTTGGCTCACCAAATTTTGTTTCTCTAGGTTAAACCGTTCGTTTGCAGTAACCGTTTTCATTTTTAAATTTCACTCTGTTTCCTCCATTATAGATACATGTAGTTGGAACTCTAAATCAAACACGGTATGTGCTAGTTCTTTGAAACATGGCACAATAGAGAAGTTTCACGTTCTATCTCTATGGTTTGTTTTCTATTGATGTAGCCCAAAGCAGAGAATGGTAAAAATCACTTTCATTGGAAGGGTTTGCCCAGATTCCAAAAAAATACGAATCTTTTGGAATCTCAGCAAATGTTTTTTGACCCAATCTTGATGATACTTTCAGGTAATGATCAGTACACCAGTCCCACTTGGCTCACCAAATTTCGTTCTTCTAAGTGAAACCGTTCGTTTGCAGTAACCGTATTGATTTTGAGGTTTCACTCTGTTTTCTCCTATATGGATACATGTAGATGGAACTCTAAATCAAACACGGTTTGTGCTGGCTCTTTGAAACTTGGCACAATAAAATAGTTCCAAGTTCTACCTCTATGGTTTGTTTGCTATTGATGTTGCCCAAAGCAGAGACTGGCAAAAATCACTTTCATTCAAAGGGCTTGACCAGATTCCCAAAAAGTACGAATCTCCTGGAATCTCAGCAAATGTTTTTTCACCCAATCTTGATGATAGTTTCAAGTAATGATCAGTACACCAGTCCTACTTGGCTCACCGAATTTTGTTCTTCTAGGTTAAACCGTTCGTTTGCAGTAACCGTTTTCATTTTTAAATTTCACTCTGTTTTCTCCTATATGGATACATGTAGTAGGAACTCTAAATCAAACACGGTTTGTGCTAGCTCTTTGAAACATGGAACAATAAAGAAGTTCCAGTTTCGGTTTCTATGGTTTGTTTGCTATTGATGTAGCCCAAAGCAGAGACTGGCGAAAATCACTTTCATTGAAAGGGCTTCCCCAGCTTCCAAAAAAGTATGAATCTCCTGGAATCTCAGCAAAAGTTTTTTCACCCAATCTTGTTGATGATACTTTCAGGTAATGATCAGTACACCAGTCCCACTTGGCTCACCAAATTTCGTTCTTCTAGGTTAAATCGTTCGTGTGCAGTAACCGTTTACATTTTGAGGTTTCACTCTGTTTTCTCCTATATAGATATATGTACTTGGAACTCTAAATCAAACACGGTTTGTGCTAGCTCTTTGAAACTTGGCACAATAATGTAGTTTCTAGTTGTATCTCTATGGTTTGTTTGCTATTTATGTAGCCCAAAGCAAAGAGTGGTGAAAATCACTTTCAATGAAAGGGCTTGCCCAGCTTCCAAAAAACTACGAATCTCCTGGAATCTCAGCAAATGTTTTTTCACCCAATCTTAATGATACTTTCAGGTAATGATCACTACACCAGTCCCACTTAGCTCACCAAACTTCGTTCTTCTAGGTAAAACCGTTCGTTTGCAGTAACCGTTTTCATTTTGAGGTTTCACTCTGTTTTCTCCTATATGGATACATGTAGTTGGAACTCTAAATCAAAAACGGTTTATCCTAGCTCTTTGAAACTTGGCACAATAAAGTAGTTTCAAGTTCTATCTCTATGGTTTGTTTGCTATTGATGTAGCCCAAAGCAGAGACTGTCAAAAATCACTTTCATTGAAAGGGCCTTCTCAACTACCAAAAAACTACGAATCTCCTGGAATCTCAGCAAATGATTTTTGACCCAATATTCATGATACTTTCGAGTAATGATCAGTACACCAGTCCCACTTGGCTCACCAAATTTCGTTCTTCTAGGTTAAACCGTTCGTTTGCAGTAACCGTTTTCATTTTGAGGTTTCACTCTGTTTTCTCCTATATGGATACATGTAGTTGGAACTATAAATCGAACACGGTTTGTGCTAGCACTTTGAAACTTGACACAATAAACTAGTTGCAAGTTCTATCTCTATGGCTTGTTTGCTATTAATGTAGCTCCAAGAGGAGACTGGCGAAAATCACTTTCATTTAAAGGGCTTGCCCAGCTTCCAAAAAACTACGAATCTCCTGGAATCTCAGCGAATTATTTTTCACCGAATCTTGATGATACATTACGGTAATGATCAGTACACCAGTGTTAATTGGCTCACCAAATTTCGTTCTTCTAGGTTAAACCGTTCGTTTGCAGTAATTGTTTTTATTTTGAGGTTTCACTCTGTTTTCTCCTATATGGATACATGTAGTTGGAACTCTATATGAAACACGGTTTGTGCTAGCTCTTTAAAACTTGGCACAATAAACTAGTTCCAAGTTCTATGTCTATGGTTTGTTTGCTATTGATGTAGACCAAAGCAGAGACTGGCAAAAATCACTTTCATTCAAAGGGCTTTTTCAACTTCCAAAAAACTATGAATCTTGTGAAATCTCAGCTAATGTTTTTTCACCCAACTTTGATGAGAGTTTCATGTAATTATCAGTACACCAGTGCCACTTGGCTCACCAAATTTCTTTTTCAACGTTAAACCGTTCGTTTGCAGTAACCGTTTTCATTTTGAGGTTTCACTCTGTTTTCTCCTGTATAAATACATGTAGTTGAAACTCTAAATCAAACACGGTTTCTGCTACCTCTTTGAAACTTGGCACAATAAAGTAATTCCAAGTTGTATATGTATCGTTTGTTTGCTATTGATGTAACCCAAAGCAGAGACTGGCGAAAATCACTTTCATTGAAAGGCCTTGCCCAGTTTCCAAAAAACTACGAATCTACTGGAATCTCAGCAAATGTTTTTTCACCCAATCTTCATGATACTTTCAGGTAATGATCAGTACACCAGTCCCACTTGGCTAACCAAATTTCGTTTTTTTAGGTTAAACCGTTCGTTTGCAGTAACGGTTTTCATTTTGAGGTTTCACTCGTGTTTTCTCTTATATAAATACATGTATTTGAAACTCTAAAACAAACACAGTTTCTGCTAGCTCTTTGAAACTTGGCACAATAAAGTATTTCAAAGTTCTCTCTCTATGGTTTTTTTGCTATTGATGTAGCCCAAAGCAGAGACTGGCGAAAATGACTTTCATTTAAAGGGCTTGTCCACCTTCCAAAAAACTACGAATCTCCTGGAATCTCAGCAATTGTTTTTTCACCCAAGGTTGATGATACTTTCAGGTCATGATCAGTACACCAGTCCCACTTGGTTCTTTGAATTTCGTTCTTCTAGGTTAAACCATTCGTTTGCAGTAACCGTTTTCATTTTGAGGTTTCACTCTGTTATCTCCTATATGGATACATGTAGTTGGAACTCTATATGAAACACAGTTTGTGCTAGCTCTTTGAAACTTGGCACAATAAAGTAGTTCCAAGTTCTATCTCTATGGTTTGTTTTCTATTGATGTAGCCCAAAGCAGAGACTGGCGAAAATCACTTTCATTGAAAGGGCTTTCCCAGCTTCCAAAAAACTACGAATCTATTGGAGTCTCAGCAAATGTGTTTTCACCCAATCTTCATGATACTTTCAGGTAATTATCAGTACACCAGTCCCACTTGGCTCACCAAATTTCGTTCTTCTAGGTTAAACCGTTCGTTTGCAGTAACCGTTTTCATTTTGAGGTTTTACTCTGTTTTCTCCAATATGGTTACATGTAGTTGGAACTCTAAATCAAACAGGGTTTGTGCTAGCTCTTTGAAACATGGCACAATAAAGTAATTCCAAGTTCGATGTATATGTTTTGTTTGTTATTGATGTAGCCAAAAGCAGAGACTGGCGAAAATCACTTTCATTGAAAGGGCTTGCCAGCTTCCAAAAAACTACGAATCTCCTGGAATCTCAGCAAAGGTTTTTTCACCCAATCTTCATGATACTTTCAGGTAATGATCAGTACACCAGTCCCACTTGGTTCTCCGAATTTCATTCTTCTAGGTTAAACCTTTGGTTTGCAGTAACCGTTTTCATTTTGAGGTTTTACTCTGTTTTCTTCAATATGGTTACATGTAGTTGGAACTCTAAATCAAACACGGTTTGTGCTAGCTCTTTGAAACATGACACAATAAAGTAATTCCAAGTTCGATGTATATGTTTTGTTTGTTATTGATGTAGCCAAAAGCAGAGACTGGGGAAAATCACTTTAATTCAAAGGACTTTCCCACGTTCTAAAAAACTACGAATCTCCTGAAATCACAGAAAATATTTTTTTACCCAATCTTGATGATACTTTCAGGTAATGATCAGTTCACCAGTCTCACTTGGCTCACCAAATTTCGTTCTTCTGGGTTAAACCTTTGGTTTGCAGTAACCGTTTTCATTTTGAGGTTTCACTCTTTTTTCTCCTATATGGATACATGTAGTTGGAACTCTAAATCAAACACGGATTTTGGTAGCTCTTTGAAACTGGGCACAATAAAGTAGTTCCAATTTCTGTCTCTATGTTGTCTTTACTATTGATGTAGCCCAAAGCAGAGACTGGCAAAAATCACTTATATTGAAAGGGCTTGCCTAGCTTCCAAAAAACTATGTATCTCCTGGAATCTTAGCAAATGTTTTTTCACCTATTCTTGATGATACTTTCAGGTAATGATCAGTACACCATTCCAACTTGGCTCACCAAATTTCGTTCTTCTAGGTTAAACCGTTCGTTTTCCATAACCGTTTTAATTTTGAGGTTTCACTCTGTTTTCTCCTATATGGATACATGTAGTTGGAACTCTAAATCAAACACGGTTTGGGCTAGCTCTTTGAAACTTGGGACAATAAAGTAGTTTCAAGTTCAATCTCTATGGTTTGTTTGCTATTGATGTAGTCCAAAGCAGAGACTGGCGAAAATCACTTTCATTTAAAGGGCTTTCGTAGCTTCCAAAAAACTACGAATCTCCTGGAATCACAGCAAATGTTTTTTCACACAATCTTCAGATACTTTCAGGCAATGATCAGTACACCAGTCCCACTTGGCTTACCAAATTTCGTTCTTCTAGGTTAAACCGTTCGTTTGCATTAACTGTTTTCATTTTGAGGTTTCACTCTATTTTCTCCTATATGGATACATGTAGTTGGAACTCTATATGAAACACAGTCTGTGCTAGCTCTTTGAAACTTGGCACAATAAACTAGTTCCAAGTTCTATGTCTATGGTTTTTTTGCTATTGATGTAGACCAAACAGAGAATGGCAAAAATCACTTTCATTGAAAGGGCTTTTTGAACTTCCAAAAAACTATGAATCTCGTGAAATCTAAGCTAATGTGTTTTCTCCCAACCTTGATGATAGTTTCATGTAATTATCAGTACACCAGTGCCACGTGGCTCACCAATTTTTTTTTTCAAGGTTAAACCGTTCGTTTGCAGTAACTGTTTTCGTTTTGAGGTTTCACTCTGTTTTCTCCTGTATAAATACATGTAGTTGAAACTCTAAATCAAACACGGTTTCTATTAGCTCTTTGAAACTTGGCACAATAAAGTAGTTCCAAGTTGTATCTGTATGGTTTGTTTGCTATTGATGTAGCCCAAAGCAGAGACTGGTGAAAATCACTTTCATTGAAAAGGCTTGCCCAGCTTCGAAAAAACTACGAATCTACTGGAATCTCAGCAAATGTTTTTTCACCCAATCTTGATGATACTTTCAGGTAATGATCAGTACACCAGTCCCACTTGGCTCAACAAATTTCTTTCTTCTAGGTTAAACCGTTCATTTGCTGTAACCATTTTCATTTTGAGGTTTCACTCTGTATTCTCCTATATGGATACATGTTTTTGAAACTATAAATCAAACACGGGTTGTGATAGCTTTTTGAAACGTGGCACAATAAAGCAGTACCTAGTTCTATCTCTATGGTTTGTTTGCTATTGATGTAGCCCAAAGCAGAGACTGGCGAAAATCACTTTCATTTAAATGCCTTGCCCAGCTTCCAAAAAACTACGAATCTTATGGAATCTCAGCAAATGTTTTTTCACCCAATCTTGATGATACTTTCAGATAATGATCAGTACACCAGTCCCAATTGGCTCACCAAATTTCGTTTTTCTAGGTTAAACCGTTCGTTTGCAGTAACCGTTTTGATTTTGAGGTTTCACTCTGTTTTCTCCTTTATGGATACATGCAGTTGGAAATCTAAATCAAAAACGGTTTGTGCTAGCTCTTTTAAACTTGGCAAAATAAAGCATTTCCAAGTTCTGTCTCTATGGTTTGTTTGCTATTGATGTAGCTCAAAGCAGAGACTGGCGAAAATCACTTTTATTTAAATGGCTTGCCCAGCTTCAAAAAAAACTACGAATCTCCTGGAATCTCAGCGAATGATTTTTCACCGAATCTTGATGATACTTTACGGTAATGATCAGTACACCAGTCCCACTTGGCTCACCAAATTTCGTTTTTCTAGGTTAAACTGTTTGTTTGCATTAACCGTTTTCATTTTGAAATTTCACTCTCTTTTTTCCTGTATGGATATATGTAGTTGGAACTCTAAATCAAACACGGTTTCTATTAGCTCTTTGAAACATGGCACAATAAAGTAGTTCCAAGTTCTATCTCTATGGTTTGTTTACTATTGATGTAGCCCAAAGCAGGGACTTGCAAAAATCACTTTCATTGAAAGGGCTTTCCCAGATTCCATAAAACTACGAATCTCCTGAAATCTCAGCTAATGTTTTTTAAACCAATCATGATGATAGTTTTAGGTAATGATCAGTACACCAGTTGCACTTGGCTCACCAAATTTCGTTCTTGTAGGTTAAACCGTTCGTTTGCAGTAACCGTTTTGATTTTGAGGTTTCACTCTGTTTTCTCCTATATGGATACATGTAGTTGGAACGCTAAATCAAACACGGTTTGTGCTAGCTCTTTGAAACTTGGCACAATAAAGTAGTTCCAAGTTCTACCTCTATGGTTTGTTTGCTATTGGTGTTGCCAAAAGCACAGATTGGCAAAAATCACTTTCATTGAAAGGTCTTGCCCAGATTCCAAAAAACCACGAATCTCCTTGAATCTCAGCAAATGTTTTTTCCCCCAATCTTGATAACACTTTCAGGTAATGACCACTACATCAGTCCCACCTGGCTCACCAAATTTTGTTCTTCTAGGTTAAACCATTCGTTTGCACTAACCGTTTTCATTTTTAGGTTTCACTCTGATTTCTATAATATGGATACATGTAGTTGTAACTCTAAATCAAACACGGTTTGTGCTATCTCTTTGAAACTTGGCACAATAAAGTAGTTTCAAGTTCTAATTCTATGGTTTGTTTGCTATTCATGTAGCCCAAAGCAGAGACTGGCGAAAATCACTTTCATTGAAATAGCTTGCCAGCTTCCTAAAAACTACGAATCTTTTGGAATCTCAGCAAACGTTTTTTCACCCAATCTTGATGATACTTTCAGGTAATGATCAGTACACCAGTCACACTTGGCTCTCCAAATTTCGTTCTTCTAGGTTAAACCGTTCGTTTGCAGTAAACGTTTTCATTTTGAAATTTCACTGTGTTTTCTCCAAATACAATACATATATTTGGAACTCTAAATCAAACACGGTTTGTGCTAGCTCTCTGAAACTTGGCACAATAAAGTAGTTCCAAGTTCTATCTTTATGGTTTGTTTGCTATTGATGTAGCCCAAAGCAGAGACTGGCAAGAATCATTTTCATTGAAAGTGCTTTCCCAGCTTCCAAAAAACTATGAAACTCCTGAAATCTCAGCAAATGATTTTTCACCCAATCTTCATGATACTCTCAGGTTATGATCAGTACAACAGTCCCACTTGGCTCACCAAATTTTGTTCTTCTAGGTTAAACCGTTGTTTTGCAGTAACCATTTTTATTTTTAAATTTCACTCTGTTTTCAACTATATGGATACATGTGGTTTAAACTCTAAATCAAACACGATTTGGGCTAGCTCTCAGAAACTTGGCACAGTAAAGTAGGTTCAAGTTCTATATCTATGGTTTTTTTTGCTATTGATGTAACGCAAAGCACAGACTGACAAAAATCACTTTCAATGAAAGGTTTTGCCCAGATTCCAAAAAACCTCGAATCTCCTGAAATCTCAGCTAATGTTTTTTCACCCAATCTTGATGATAGTTTCAGGTAATGATCAGTACATCAGTCCAACTTGGCTCACTAAATTTCGTTCTTCTAGGTTAAACCGTTCGTTTGCAGTAACCGTTTTCATTTTGAGGTTTCACTCTTTTTTTTCCCATATGGATGCATGCAGTTGGAACGCTAAATCAAACACGGTTTCTGCTAGCTCTTTGAAACTTGGCACAATAAATTAGTTACAAGTTCTATCTCTATGGTTTGTTTGCTATTGATGTAGCCCAAAGCATAGACAGGCGAAAATAACTTTTATTAAAAGAGATTTCACAGCTTCCAAAAAACTACGAATCTCCTGAAATCTCAGCTAAAGTTTTTTCACCCAATATTGATGATAGTTTCAGGTAATGATCAGTACACCAGTCCTACTTGGATCACCAAATTTTGTTCTTTGTGTTAAACCGTTCATTTGCATTAACAGTTTTCTTTTTGAGGTTTCACTCTGTTTCCTCCTATATGGATAAATGTAGTTGGAACTCTAAATCATACACGATTTGTACAAGCTCTTTGAAACTTGGCAAAATAAAATAGTTCCAAGTTCTATCTCTATGGTTTGTTTGCTATTGATGTAGCCCCAAGCAGAGACTGGCAAAAATCACTTTCATTGAAAGGGCTTGCCCAGCTTTTAAAAAACTACGAATCTCCTGGAATCTCAGCAAATGCTTTTTCACCCAATCTTGATGATAGTTTCAGGTAATTATCAGTACACAAGTCCCACTTGGCTCACCAAATTTCGTTCTTCAAGTTAAACCGTTTGTTTGCAGTCACCGTTTTGATTTTGAGGTTTCACTCTGTTTTCTCCTATATGGATACATGTAGTTGGAACTCTATATCAAACACGGTTTGGACAAGCTCTTTGAAACTTGGCACAATAAAGTAGTTCCAAGTTCTATCTCTATGGTTTGTTTGCTATTGATGTAGCCCAAAGCAGAGACTGGCAAAAATCACTATCATTCAAAGAGCTTGCCCAGATTCCAAAAAACTACGAATCTCCTGGAATCTCAGCAAATGTTTTTTCACCCAATCTTGATGATAGTCTAAGGTAATGGTCACTACACCAGTCTCACTTGGCTCACTAAATTTCATTCTTCTAGATTAAACCGTTCGTTTGCAGTAACTGTTTTCATTTTGAGGTTTCACTCTGTTTTCTCCTATATGGATACATATTGTTGAAACTCTAAATCAAACACGGTTTTTGCTAGCTCTTTGAAACTTCGCACAATAAAGTAGTTTCAAGTTCTATCTCTGATGGTTTGTTCGCTATTGATGTAGCCCAAAGCAGAGACTGACAAGAATCACTTTTATTGAAAGGGCTTTCCCAACTTCCAAAAAACTACGAATCTCCTGAAATCTCAGCTAATGTTTTTTCACCCAATCTTGATGATACTTTCAGGTAACGATCAGTAAACCAGTCCCACATGGCTCACCAAATTTCGTTCTTCTAGGGTTAACCGTTCATTTGCAGCAATAACCGTTTTCATTTTGAGGTTTCACTCTGTTTCTCCTATATGGATACATGTATTTGGAACTCCAAATCAAACAAGGTTTGTGCAAGCTCTTTGAAACTTGGCACAATAAAGTAGTTCCAAGTTCTATCACTGATGATTTTTTTCATATTGATGTAGCCCAAAGCAGAGACTGGCAAGAATCACTTTCATTGAAAGTGCTTTCCTAGCTTCCAAAAAACTGCGAATCTACTGAAATCTCAGCAAATGTTCTTTCACCCAATCTTCATGATAGTCTCAGGTAATCATCACTACACCAGTCTCACTTAGCTCACTAAATTTCATTCTTCTAGGTTAAACCGTTCGTTTGCAGTAACTGTTTTCATTTTGAGGTTTCACTCTGTTTTCTCCTATATGGATACATGTTGTTGAAACTCTAAATCAACCACGGTTTGTGCTAGCTCTTTAAAACTTGGCACAATAAAGTAGTTTCAAGTTCTATTTCTATGGTATGTTTGCTATTGATGTAATCCAAAGCAGAGACTGGTAAAAATCACTTTCATTGAAAGGGCTCGCCCAGTTTTCATAAAACTATGAATCTCCTGGAATCTCAGCAAATGTTTTTTCACCCAATCTGATGATAGTCTCAGGTAATTATCAGTACACCGTTCCCACTTGGCTCACCAAATTTCGTTCTTCTAGGTTAAACCGTTCGTTTGCAGTAACCGTTTTGATTTTGAGGTTTCACTCTGTTTGTTCCTATATGGATACATGTAGTTGGAACTCTAAATCAAACACGGTTTGTGCAAGCTCTTTGAGACATGGCACAATAAAGTAGTTCCAAGTTCTCTCTCTATGGTTTGTTTGCTATTTATGTAGCCCAAAGCAGAGAAAGGCGAAAATAACTTTCATTGAAAGGGATTGCACAGCCTCCAAAAAACTACGAATCTCCTGGAATCTCAACAAAAGTTTTTTTAACCAATCTTGATGATACTTTCAGGTAATGATCAATACACCAGTCCCACTTGGCTCACCAAATTTCGTTCTTGTAGGTTAAACTGTTCGTTTGCAGTAACTTTTTCATTTTGAGGTTTCACTCTGTTTTCTCCTATATGGATACATGTAGTTGGAACTCTAAATCAAACACTATTTTTGCTAGCTCTTTGAAACTTCCTATAATAAAGTTGTCTTAAGTTCTATCTGTATGGTTTGTTTGCTGTTGATGTAGCCCTAAGCAGAGACTGGCAAAAATCACTTTCATTGAAAGGGGTTGCCCAGCTTCCAAAAAACTACGAGTAGCCTGAAATCTCAGCAAACACTTTTTCACCCAATCTTGATGATACTTTCAGGTAATGATCAGTACACCAATCCCACTTGGCTCACTAAATTTCGTTCTTCTAGGTTAAACCGTTAGTTTGCAGTAACCGTTTTCATTTTGAGGTTTCACTCTGTTTTCTCCTATAAGGATCCATGTATTTGGAACTCTAAATCAAACACGGTTTGTGCTAGCTCTTTGAAACTTTACACAATAAAGAAATTTCAAGTTCTATCTGTATGGTTTGTTTGCTGTTGATGTAGCCCTAAGCAGAGACTGGCGAGAATCCCTTTCATGGAAAGGGGTTGCCAAGCTACCAAAAAACTACGAGTAGCCTGAAATCTCAGCAAAAACTTTTTCACCCAATCTTGATGATACTTTCAGGTAATGATCAGTACACGAATCCCATTTGGCTCACCAAATTTCATTCTTCTTGGTTAAACCGTTCGTTTGCAGTAACCGTTTTGATTTTGAGGTTTCACTCTGTTTTCTCCTATAGGGATACATGTATTTGGAACTCTAAATCAAACACGGTTTGTGTTAGCTCTTTGAAACTTGACACAATAAAGCAGTTTCAAGTTCTATCTCTATGGTTTATTTGCTGTTCATGTAGCCCTTAGCAGAGACTGGCGAGAATCACTTTCATGGAAAGGGGTTGCCAGGCTTCCAAAAAACTACGAGTTGACTGAAATCTCAGCAAACACTTTTTGACCCAATCTTGATGATACTTTCAGCTAATGATCAGTACACCAATCCCTCTTGGATCACCTAATTTCGTTTTTCTAGGTTAAACCTTTCGTTTGCAGTAACCGTTTTCATTTTGAGGTTTCACTCTGTTTTCTCCTATAGGGATACATGTATTTGGAACTCTATATCAAACACGATTCGTGCAAGCTCCTTGAAACTTGACACAATAAAGCAGTTTCAAGTTTTATCTCAATGGTTTGTTTGCTGTTGATGTAGCCCTAAGTATTGCCTGGCGAGAATCACTTTAATGGAAAGGGGTTGCCAATCATCCAAAAAAACTATGAGTCGCCTAAAATCTCAGCAAACACTTTTTCACCCAATCTTGATGATACTTTGAGATAATGATCAGGACACCAATCCAACTTGGCTCACCAAATTTCGTACTTAAGTTTATACCGTTCGTTTACAGTAACCGTTTTCATTTTGAGGTTTCACGCTGTTTTCTCCTATAGGGATACATGTATTTGGAACTCTAAATAAAACACGATTCCTGCAAGCTCTTTGAAACTTCACAGAATAAAGCAGTTTCAAGTTCTATCTCTATGGTTTGTTTGCTGTTGATGTAGCCCTAAGCATTGCCTGGCGAGAATCACTTTCATGAAAAGGGGTTGCCAATCATCCAAAAAACTATGAGTCGCCTGAAATCTCAGCAAACACTTTTTCACCCAATCTTGATGATACTTTGAGGTAATGATAAGGACACCAATCCCACTTGGCTCACCAAATTTCGTACTTAAGTTTAAACCGTTCGTTTGCAGTAACCGTTTTCATTTTGAGGTTTCACTCTGTTTTCTCCTATACGGATACATGTATTTGGAACTCTAAATCAAACACGGTTTGTGCTAGCTCTTTGAAACATGACACAATAAAGCAGTATCAAGTTCTATCTCTATGGTTTGTTTGCTGTTGATGTAGCCCTAAGCAGAGCCTGGCGAGAATCACTTTCATGGAAAGGGTTTGCCAATCATCAAAAAAATTACGAGTTGCCTGAAATCTGAGCAAACACTTTTTCACCAAATCTTGATGATACTTTCAGGTAATGATCAGTACACCAATCCCACTTGGCTTACCACATGTCGTTCTTCTAGGTTAAACCGTTCGTTTGCAGTAACTGTTTTCATTTTGAGGCTTCACTCTGTTTTCTCCTATAGGGATACAAGTATTTGGAACTCTAAATCAAACACGATTCGTGCAAACTCTTTGAAACTTGACACAATAAAGCAGTTTCAAGTTTTATCTCTATGGTTTGTTTTCTGTTGATGTAGCCCTAAGCAGAGCCTGGCGAGAATCAGTTTCATTAAAAGGGGTTGCCCATCATTCAAAAAAAAAAAAAAACGAGTTGCCTGAAATCTCAGCAAACACCTTTTTATTCAGTCTTGATGATACTTTCAGGTAATGATTAAAACACCAATCCCAGTTGGCTCACCAAATTTCCTTCTTCAGTTTAAACCATTCGTTTGCAGTAACCGTTTTCATTTTGAGGTTTCACTCTGTTTTCTCCTATAGGGATACATGTATTTGGAACTCTAAATAAAACACGGTTTGTGCTAGCTCTTTGAAACATGACACAATAAAGCAGTTTCAAGTTCTGTCTCTATTGTTTGTTTGCTGTTGATGTAGCCCTAAGTAGAGAATGGCGAAAATCACTTTCATTGAAAGGGGTTGCCAAGCTTTCAAAAAAATAGGAGTTGCCTGAAATCTCAGCAAACACTTTTTCACCCAATCTTTATGATACTTTCAGGTAATGATAAGTACACCAATCCCACTTGGCTCACCAAATTGCGTTCTTCTAGGTTAAACCGTTCCTTTGCAGTAACCATTTTCATTTTGAGGTTTCACTCTGTTTTCTCCTATAAGGATCCATGTATTTGGAACTCTAAATCAAACACGGTTTGTGTTAGCTCTTTGAAACTTGACACAATAAAGCAGTTTCAAGTCCTATCTGTATGGTTTGTTTGCTTTTGATGTAGCCCTATCCAGAGAGTGGCAAAAATTACTTTCATGGAAAGGGTTTGCCAAGCTTCCAAAAAACTACGAGTTGCCTGCAATCTCAGAATACACTTTTTCACCCAATCTTGATGATACTGTCAGGAAATTATCAGCACACCAATCCCACCTGGCTCACCAAATTTTGTTCTTCTAGGTTAAACCGTTCGTTTGCAGTAACCGTTTTCATTTTGAGGTTTCACTCTGTTTTCTCCTATAAGGATCCATGTATTTGGAACTCTAAATCAAACACGGTATGTTCTAGCTCTTTGAAACTTGACACAAAGAGCAGTTTCAAGTTCTATCTCTATGGTTTGTTTGCTGTTGATATAGCCCTAAGCAGAGACTGCCGAGAATCCCTTTCATGGAAAGGGGTTGCCAAGCTTCCAAAAAGTACGAGTTGCCTTAAATCTCTGCAAACACTTTTTCACCCAATCGTGATGATACTTTCAGGTAATGATCAGTACACCAATCCCACTTGGCTAACCACATTTCGTTCTTCAGTTTAAACCATTCGTTTGCAGTAACCGTTTTCATTTTGAGTTTTCACTCTGTTTTCTCCTATAGGGATACATGTATTTGGAACTCTAAATAAAACACGGTTTGTGATAGCTCTTTGAAACTTGACACAATAAAGCAGTTTCAAGTTCTATCTCTATTGTTTGTTTGCTGTTGATGTAGCCCTAAGCAGAGACTGGCAAAAATTACTTTCATGGAAAGGGGTTGCCAAGCTTCCAAAAAATTACGAGTTGCCTGCAATCTCAGAATACACTTTTTTACCCAATCTTGATAATACTTTCAGGAAATGATCAGAACACCAATCCCACTTGGCTCAACAAATTTCTTTCTTGTAGGTTAAACTGTTCATTTGCAGTAACCCTTTTCATTTTGAGGTTTCACTCTGTTTTCTTCTATATGGATACATGTATTTGGAACTCTAAATCAAACACGGTTTGTGCTAGTTCTTTGAAACTTTGCACAATAAAGCAATTTCAAGTTCTATGTGTATGGTTTGTTTGCTGTTGATGTAGCCCTAAGCAGAGACTGGCGAGAATCCCTTTTATGGAAAGGGGTTGCCAAGCTTCCAAAAAACTACCAATTGACTGAAGTCGCAAAAAACACTTTTTCACCCAGTCTTGATGATACGTTCAGGTAATGATCAGTACACCAATTCCACTTGGCTCACCAAATTTCGTTCTTCTAGGTTAAACCGTTCGTTTGCAGTAACGTTTTAATTTTGACGTTTCACCTTGTTTTCTCCTATAGGGATACATGTATTTGGAACTCTAAATCAAACACGGTTTGTGCTAGCTCTTTGAAACTTGACACAATAAAGCAGTTTCAAGTTCTATCTTTATGGTTTGTTTGCTGTTGATGTAGCCCTAAGCAGAGACTGGAGAGAATCCCTTTCATGGAAAGGGGTTGCCAAGCTTCCAAAAAACTACGAGTAGCCTGAAATCTCAGCAAACACTTTTTCACCCAATCTAGATGATACTTTCAGGTAATGATCAGTACATCAATCCCTCTTGGCTCACCTAATTTTGTTTTTCTAGGTTAAACCTTTCGTTTCCAGTAACCGTGTACATTTTGAGGTTTCACTCTTTTTTCTCCTATAGGGATACATGTATTTGGAACTCTAAATCAAACACGGTTTATGCTAGCTCTTTGAAACTTGACACAATAAAGCAGTTTCAAGTTCTATTTCTATGATTTGTTTGCGGTTGATGTAGCCCTAAGCAGAGAATGGTGAGAATCTCTTTCATGGAAATGGGTTGCTGAGCATCCAAAAAATTATGAGTTGCCTGAAATCTCAGCAAACACTTTTTCACCCAATCTTGATGATACTTTCAGGTAATGATCAGTACACCAATCCCACTTGGGTTACCAAATGTCGTTCTTCTAGGTTAAAGCGTTCGTTTGCAGTAACTGTTTTCATTTTGAGGTTTCACTCTGTTTTCTCCTATAGGGATACATGTATTTGGAAATCTAAATCAAACACGATTCGTGCAAGCTCTTTGAAACTTGACACAATAAAGCAGTTTCAATTTCTATCGCTATGGTTTGTTTGCTGTTGATGTAGCCCTAAGCAGAGACTGGCGAGAATCTCTTACATGGAAATGGGTTGCCAAGCTTCCAAAAAACTACGAGTTGCCTGAAATCTCAGCAAACACTTTTTCACCCAATCTTGATGATACTTTCATGTAATGATCAGGACACCAATCCCACTTGGCTCAGCAGATTTCGTTCTCCTAGGTTAAAGTGTTCGTTTGCAGTAACCGTTTTCATTTTGAGGTTTCACTCTGTTTTCTCCTATATGTATACATGCATTTAGAACTCTAAATCAAACAAGGTTTGTACTAGCTCTTTGAAACATGGGAAAATAAATTAGTTCTGAGTTCTGTCTCTATGGTTAGTTTACTATTGATGTAGCCGAAAGCAAAGACTGGCGTAAATCACTTTAATTGAAAAAGGTTGCACAGCTTCCAAAAATCTATGAGTCTCCTGAAATCTCAGCAAATGTTTTTCAACACAATCTTAATGATACTTTCAGGTAATGATCAGTACACCAATCTCACTTGGCTCACTAGATTTCTATTTTCTAGGTTAAACCATTCGTTTGCAGTAACCGTTTTCATTTTGAGGTTTCACTCTGTTTTCTCCTATATGGATACATGTAGTTGGAACTCTAAATCAAATACGGATTGTGCTAGGTCTTTGAAATTTGGCTAAATAAGGTAGTTCCAAGTGCTATTTCTGTGTTTTGTTTCCTATTGATGTAGCCCAAATCAGAGACTGGCGAAAATTACTTTCATTGAAAGGGCTATCCCAGCTTCTAAAAATTACGAATCTCCTAAAATCTTAGGAAATGTTGTTTTACCCAATCTTGATGATACTTTCAGGTAATGATCAGTACACCAATCCCACTTGGCTCACCAAATTTCGTTTTTCTAGGTTATACTGTTCGTTTACAGTAACCGTATTCATTTTGAGGTTTCACTCTGTTTTCTCCTAAATGGATACATGCATTTGGAACTCTAAATCAAACACGGTTTGTACTAGGTCTTTCAAACGTGGAAATATATATTAGTTTCAAATTCGGTTTTTTTACTATTCATGTAGCTGAAAGCATAGACTAGCGAGAATCACTTTCATTGAAAGGGCTTTCCCAGCTTCCAAAAAACTACCAATCTCCTGAAATCTCAGCAAATGTTTTTTCACCCAATCTTGATGGTACTTTCAGGTAATGATCAGTACACCAGTCCCATTTGGCTCACCAAAATTCGTTCTCCTAGGTTAAACTGTTCGTTTGCAGTGACATTTTTCATTTTGAAGTTTTACTCAGATTTCTCCTATACGGATACATGTATTTGGAACTCTAAATCAAACACGGTTTGTGCTATGTCTTTGAAATCTCTCAACATAACGTATTTCCAAGTGCTATCTTTGTGGTTTGTTTTCCATTAATGTAGCAAAAAGCAGATACTGGTGAAAATCACTTTCATTGAAAGGGGTTGCCCAGCTTCCAAAAAACTACAAATCTCCTGAAATATCAAGAAATGTTTTTTCACCTAATCTTGATGATACTTTCAGGTAATGATAAGTACACCAATTCCACTTGGCTCACCAAATTTCGTTCTCCTAGTTTAAACCGTTCGTTTGCAGTAACCATTTTCATTTTGAGGTTTCACTCTGTTTTCTCCTATATGGATACATATATTTGAAACTCTAAATCAAACACGGTTTGTACTAGCTCTTCGAAACTTGGCAAAATAAATTAGTTCCAAGTTCTGTATCTATGGTTTGTTTACTATTAATGTAGCCGAAAGCAGAGACTGGCGAAAATCACTTTAATTGAAAGGGCTTGCCCAGCTTCCAAAGAAGTACCAATCTCCTGAAATCTCAGCAAATGTTTTTTCACCCAATCTTGATGGTACGTTCAGGTAATGATCAGTACACCAATACCATTTGGCTCACCAAATTTCGTTCTCCTAGGTTAAACCGTTCGTTTGCAGTAACCGTTTTCATTTTAAGGTTTCACTCTGTTTTCTCCTATATAAATACATGTAGTTGGAACTCTAAATCAAACACGGTTTGTGCTAGCTCTTTGAAATTTGGCAAAATAATGTAGTTCCAATTGCTATCTCTGTGTTTTTTTTTCCTATTGATGTAGCCCAAATCAGAGACTGGCGAAAATCACTTTCATTGAAAGGGCTTGCCCAGCTGCCAAAAAACTACGAATCTCCTAAATCTCAGCAAATGTAGTTTCACCCAATCTTGATGATACTTTCAGGTAATGATAAGTACACCAATCCCACTTGGCTCACCAAATTTCGTTCTTCTAGGTGGAACTGTTAGTTTGCAGTAACCGTTTTCATTTTGAGGTTTCACTCTGTTTTCTCCTATATGGATACATGCATTTGGAACTCTAAATCAAACAAGGTTTGTACTAGCTCTTTGAAACTTGGAAATATAAATTAGTTCCTCCAAGTTCTGTCTCTATGGTTTGTTTACTATTGATGGAGTAAAAAGCAGAGACTCGCAAGAATCACTTTCATTGAAAGGGATTGTCCAGCTTCCACAAAACTACGAATCTTTTAAATTCTCAGTAAATTTTTTTCACCCAATCTTGATGGTACTTTTAGGTGATCATCAGTACACCAATCCCACTTGGCTCACCAAATTTCGTTCTTCGAGGTTAAACCATTCGTTTGCAGTAACCGTTTTCATTTTGAGGTTTCACTCTCTTTTCTCCTATATGGATACATATATTTTGAACTCTTAATCAAACACGGTTTGTACTAGCTCTTTGAAACATGGCAAAATAAAGTAGTTTAAAGTTCTATCTCTATGGTTTGTTTCCCATTGATGTAGCTTAAAGTAGAGACTGGCGAAAATCACTTTAATTGAAAGGGTTTGCGCAGCTTCCAAAAAACTACGAATCTCTTGAAATCTCAGCAAATGTTTTTTCACCAAACTTGATGATATTTTCAGGTAATGATAAGTACACCAATCCCACGTGGCTCACCAAATTTCGTTTTTCTAGGTTAAACCATTCGTTTTCAGTCAGCGTTTTAATTTTGAGGTTACACTCTGTTTTCTCTTATATGGATACATGCATTTCGAAATCTAAATCAAACACGGTTTGTAGTAGCTCTTTGAAACTTTGCAAAATTTATTAGTTCAAAGTTCTGACTCTATGGTTTTTTTACTATTGATTTAGCCGAATGCAGAGACTGGTGAAAATCACTTTCATTAAAAGGGCTTGCCCTACTTCCAAAAAAGTACGAGTCTCCTGATATCTAAGCAAATGTTTTTTCAACCAATCTTGATGATACTTTCAAGAAATGATCAGTACACGAATCCCACTTGGCTCACCAAATTTCGTTCTTCAAGGTTAAACCCTTCGTTTGCACTTTCCGTTTTATATTGAGGTTTTACCCTGTTTTCTCGTATATGGATACATGTAGTTGGAACTCTAAATCAAACACGGTTTGTGCTAGCTCTTTGAAACTTTGCAAAATAAAGTAGTTCCAAGTGATATCTTTGTGGTTTGTTTCCTATGGTTGTAGCCCAAAGAGGAGACTGGCGAAAATCACTTTTATTGAAAAAGGTTGCCCAGCTTCTAAAAAACTATGAATCTTCTAAAATCTCAGCAAATGTTTTTTCATCCAATCTGGATGATACTTTCAAGTAATCATCAGTACACGAAACTCACTTGGCTCACCAAATTTCGTTCTTCTAGTTTAAACCGTTCGTTTGCAGTAACTGTTTTATTTTGAGGTTTCACTCTGTTTTCTCTTATATGGATACATGTATTTAGAACTCTAAATCAAACACGGTTTGTGGTAGCTCTTTGAAATTTGGCAAAATAAAGTAGTTCCAAGTGCTATCTTTGTGGTTTGTTTATTATCAATGTAGCCCAAAGGATAAACTGGCGAAAATCACTTTCATTGAAAGGGCTTGCCCAGCTTCCAAAAAACTACGAATCTCCTGAAATCTCAGCAAATGTTTTTTCACCCAATCTTGATGATACTTTCAGGTAATGATCAGTACACCAATCCCACTTGGCTCACCAAATTTCGTTCTGGTAGGTTAAATTGTTCGTTTGCAGTAACCTTTTTTATTTTAAGGTTTCACTCTGTTTTCTCGTATATGGATACATGTAGTTAGAACGCTATATCAAACATGGTTTTTGCTCGCTCTTTGAAACATGGCAAAATAAAGTAGTTCCAAGTGCTATCTCTGTGATTTGTTTTCTAATGATGTAGCCCAAAGGAGAGACTGGCGAAAATCACTTTCATTGAAAGGGCTTGCCAAGCTTCCAAAAAACTACGAATCTCCTGAAATCTCAGCAAATGTTTTTTCACCCAATCTTGATGATACTTTCAGGTAATGATCAGTACACCAATCCCACTTGGCTCACCAAATTTCGTTCTCCTAGGTTAAACTGTTCGTTTGCACTAACCGTTTTCATTTTGAGCTTTCACTCTGCCCTCTCCTATATGGATACATGCATTTGTCACTCTAAATCGAACACGGTTTATGCTAGCTCTTTGAAACTTGGCAAAATAAAGTAGTTCGAAGTTCTCTCTGTATGGTTTGTTTCCTATTGATGTAACCCAAATCAGAGATTGGCGAAAATCACTTTCAATGAAAGGGCTTGCCCAGCTTCCAAAAAACTACGAGTCTCCTGAAATCTCAGCAAAGGTTTTTCAACCCGATCTTGATGATACTTTCAGGTAATGATCAGTACACCAATCCCACTTGGTTCACGAAATTTCGTTCTCCTAGGTTAAACCGTTTGTTTGCAGTAACCGTTTTCATTTTGAGGTTTCACTTTGTATCCTCCTATATGGATACATATATTTGGAATTCTAAATCAAACACGGTTTGTACTAGCTCTTTGAAACTTGGCAAAATAAAGTAGTTCAAAGTTCTATCTCTATGGTTTTTTCCTATTGATGTAGCCCAAAGTAGAGACTGGCGAAAATCACTTTCATAGAAGTAGGTTGCCCAGCTTCCAAAAAACTAAGAATCTCCTGAAATCTCAGCAAATGTTTTTTCACCCAATCTTGATGATACTTTCAGGTAATGATCAGTACACAAATCCCACTTGGCTCACCAAATTTCGTTGTCCTAGGTTAAACTGTTCGTTTGCAGTAATCGTTTTTATTTTGAGGTTTCACTTTGTTTTCTCCTATATGGATACATGCATTTGGAACTCTAAATCAAACACGGTTTTTACTAGCTCTTTGAAACTTGGAAATATAAATTAGTTCAAAGTTCTGTCTCTATGGTTTGTTTACTATTGATGTAGCTGAAAGCAGAGACTAGCGAAAACCACTTTCATTGAAAGGGTTGCCCAGCTTCCAAAAAACTATGAATTTCCTGAAATCTCAGCAAATGTCTTTTTATCCAATCTCGATGGTACTTTCAGGTAATAATCAGTACACATATCCCACTTATCTCACCACGTTTCGTTCTTCTAGGTTAAACCGTTCGTTTGCAGTAACCGTTTTCATTTTTAGGTTTCACTCTGTTTTCTTCTATATGGATACATATATTTGGAACTCTAAATCAAACACGGTTTGTGCTAGCTCTTTGAAACTTGGCAAATTAAAGTAGTTCGAAGTTCCATCTTTATGGTTTGTTTTCTGTTGATTTAGCCCAAATCAGAGACTGGCGAGAATCACTTTCATTGAAAGGGCTTGCGCAGCTTCCAAAAAAGTACTAGTCTCCTGAAATCTCAGCAAATGTTTTTCAACCGAATCTTGATGATAACTTCAGGTAATGATCAGTACACCAATCCCACTTGGCTCACCAAATTTCGTTCTGCTAGGTTAAACTGTTCGTTTGCAGTAACTGTTTTCATTTTGAGGTTTCACTCTCTATTCTCGTATATGGATACATGTAGTTGGAACGCTAAATCAAACACGGTTTGTGCTAGCTCTTTGAAATTTGGCAAAATAAAGTAGTTTCAATTGTTATCTCTATGGTTTGTTTCCTATTGATGTAGCCCAAATCAGAGACTGGCAAAAATCACATTCATTGAAAGGGGTTGCCCAGCTTCCAAAATACTATGACTCTAAGAAATTTCAGCAAATGTTTTTTCACCCAATCTTGATGGTACTTTCAGGTAATGATCAGTACACCAATCCCACTTGGCTCAACAATTTTGTTCTCCTAGGTTAAACCGTTCGATTGCAGTAACCATTTTCATTTTGAGGTTTCACTCTGTTTTCTCCTATATGAATACATGTAGTTGGAACTCCAAAACAAACACGGTTTGTGCTAGATGTTTGAAATGTGGCAAAATAAAGTACTTCCAAGATCTATATTTGTGGTTTGTTTCCTATGGATGTAGACCAAAGCAGAGACTGGCAAAAATCACTTTCATTGAGAGGGGTTGCACAGCTTCCAAAAAACTACGAATCTCCTGAAATCTCAGCAAATGTTTTTTCACCCAATCTTGATGGTACTTTCAGGTAATGATCAGTACACCAATCCCACTCGGCTCACCATATTCATTTTTCTAGGTTAAACAGTTCGTTTGCAGTAACCGTTTTCATATTGAGGTTTCACTCTGTTTTCTCCTATATGGATACATGTAGTTGGAACGATAAATCAAACACGGTTTGTGCTAGCTCTTTAAATTTGGCAAAATAAAAAAGTTCCAAGTGCTCTCTCTGTGATTTGTTTCATATTGATGTAGCCCAAAGCAGAGACTGTCGAAAATCACTTTCATTGAAAGGGCTTGCCCAGCTTCCAAAAAAAAATACGAGTCTCCTTAAATCTTAGCCAATGTTTTTTCACACAATCTTTATGATACTTTTAAATAATGTTCAGTATACCAATCCCACTTGGCACACCAAATTTCATTCTTCTAGGTTAAACCATTCGTTTTCAGTAACCTATTTTATTTTGAGGTTTCACTCTGTTTTCTCGTATATGGAAATATGTAGGTGGAACTCTAAATCAAACACGGATTTTGCTAGCTCTTTGAAACATGGCAAAATAAAGTAGTTTCAAGTTATATCTCTATGGTGTGTTTCCTATTGATGTAGCCCAAATCAGAGACTGGCGAAAATCAGTTTCACTGAAAGGGCTTGCCTAGCTTCAAAAAAACTACAAGTCTGCTGAAATCTCAGAAAATGTTTTTAAACCAAATCTTGATGATACTTTCAGGTAAAGATCAGTACACCAATCCAACGTGGCTCACCAAATTTCGTTCTTCTAGATTAAACCATTTGTTTTCAGTAACCTTTTTCATTTTGAGGTTTCACTCTGTTTTTTCCTATATGGATACATGTACTTGGAACTCTAAATCAAAAACGGTTTGTGCTAGCTCTTTGAAATGTGGCAAAATAAAGTAGTTCCAAGTGCTATTTTGTTGTTCGTTTTGTATGGATGTAGCCCAAAGCGTAAACTGGCAAAAATCACTTTCATTGAAAGGGCTTGCCCAGCTTCCAAAAAAATGCGAGTCTCCTGAAATCTCAGCAAATGTTTTTTCACTCAATCTTGATGATACTTTCAGGTAATGGTCAGTACACCAATCCGACTCGGCTCATCAAATTATGTTCTCCTAGATTAAACTGTTCGTGTGCAGTAACTGTTTTTATTTTGAGGTTTCACTCTGTTTTCTCCTATATGCATACATGCATTTGGAACTCTAAATCAAACACGGTTTGTACTAGGTCTTTGAAACTTGGCCGAATAAAGTAGTTCCAAGTTCTGTCTCTTTGGTTTGTTTACTATTAATGTAGATGAAAACAGAGATTGGCGAAAATCACTTTCTTTGAAAGGGCTTGCCCCACTTCCAAAAAACTACAAATCTCCTGAAATATCAGCAAATGTTTTTTTCACCCAATCCTGATGATACTTTCAGGTAATGATCAGTACACCAATCCCACTTGGCTCACTAAATTTTGTTCTTCTAGGTTAAACCGTTTTTTTGCAGTAACCTTTTTCATTGAGGTTTCACTCTGTTTTCTCCTATATGGATACATATAGTTGGAACTCTAAATAAAACACGATTTGTGCTAGCAATTTGAAGCTTGGCAAAATAAAGTAGTTCCAAGTTCTGTCTCTATGGTTTGTTTCCTATTGATGTAGCCCAAATCAGAGACTGGCAAAAATCACTTTCATTGAAAGGGCTTGCCCAGCTTCCAAAAAACTACAAATCTCCTGAAATCTTAGCAAATGTTTTTCAACCCAATCTTGATGATACTTTCAGGTAATGATCAGTACACCAGTTTCACTTGGCTCACCAAATTTCGTTATCCTAGGTTAAACTGTTCTTTGCAGTAACCGTTTTCATTTTGAGGTTTCACTCTGTTTTCTCCTATATGGATACATGTAGTTGGAACTCTAAATCAAATACGGTTTGTGCTAGCACTTTGAAACTTGGCAAAATAAAGTAGTTCAAAGTTCTATCTCTGTGGTTTGTTTCCTATTGATGTTTCCCCAAAGCAGAGACAGTTGAAAATCACTTTCATTGAAAGGGGTTGCCCAGCTTCCAAAAAAATACAAATCTTCTGAAATCTCAGCAAATGTTTTTTCACCCAATTTTGATGATACTTTCAGGTAATGATCAGTACACGAGTCCCACTTGGCTCACCAAATTTCGTTCTTCTAGGTTTAACCGTTCGTTTGCAGTAACTGTTTTCATTTTGAGGTTTCACTTTGTTTTCTCCTATATGGATACATGTAGTTGGAACTCTAAATCAAACAAGGTTTGTACTAGCTTTTTGAAATTTGCCAAAATAATGTATTTGAAAGTGCTATCTTTGTGGTTTGTTTTTTATGGATGTAGCCCAAAGCAGAGACTAGCGAAAATCACTTTCCTTGAAAGGGCTTTCCCAGCTTCCAAAAAACTACGAGTCTCCTGAAATCTCAGCAAATGTATTAGAACCCAACCTTGATGACACTTTCAGGTAATGATCAGTACACCAATCACACTTAGCTCACCAAATTTCGGTCTTCTAGGTAAAACTGTTCGTTTTCAGTAACCGTTTTCATTTTGAGGTTTCACTCTGTTTGCTCCTATATGAATACATGTAGTTAGAACTCTAAATCAAACAAGGTTTGTGCCAGGTCTTTAAAACATGGCAAAACAAAGTCGTTCCAAGTTCTACGTCTATGGTTTGTTTCTTATTGATGTATTCCAAAGCAGAGACTAGCGAAAATCACTTTCATTGAAAGAGGTTGCCCAGCTTCCAAAAAACTACGAATCTCCTGAAATCTCAGCAAATATTTTTTTTACCAAATCTTGATGATACTTTCAGGTAATAGTCAGTACACCAATCCCACTCGGCTCACCAAATTTCGTTCTCCTACATTAAACTGTTCGTGTGCAGTAACTGTTTTCATTTTGAGGTTTCACTCTGTTTTCTCATATATGGATACATGCATTTGGAACTCTAAATCAAACACGGTTTGTTCTAGCTCTTTGAAACTTGTCAAAATAAAGTAGTTCAAAGCTCTATCTCTATGGTTTGTTTCCTATTGATATTGCCCAAAGCAGAGACTGTGGAAAATCACTTTCATTGAAAGAGCTTGCCCAGCTTCCAAAGAACTACCAATCTCCTGAAATCTCAGCAAAAGTTTTTTCACTCAATCTTGATGACACTTTCAGGTAATGATCAGTACACAAATCCCACTTTGCTCACCAAATTTCGTTCTTCTAGGTTTAACCGTTCGTTTGCAATAATCTTTTTCATTTTGAGGTTTCACTCTGTTTTCTCCTATATTGATACATGTAGTTGGAACTCTACATCAAACACGGTTTGTGCTAGCTCTTTGAAATTTGGCAAAATAACGTAGTTGCTAGTGCTATCTTTGTGGTTTGTTTCCTATGGATGTAGCCCAAAGCTGAGACTGGCGAAAATCACTTTCCTTGAAAGGGCTTGCCCAGCTTCCAAAAACTACGATTCTCCTGAAATCTCAGCAAATGTTTTCTCACCCAATCTTGATGATACTTTCAAGTAATGTTCAGTTCGCCAATCCCACTTGGCTTACCAAATTTCATTCTTCTAGGTTAAACCGTTCGTTTGAAGAAACCGTTTACATTTTTAGGTTTCTCTCTGTTTTTTAGTATATGGATACATGTATTTGGAACTCTAAATCAAACACGGTTTGTGCTAGCTCTTTGAAACCTGGCAAAATAAAGTAGTTCCAACTTCTATCTCTATGGTTTTTTCTTTCCTATTAATGTAGCCTAAAGCAGAGACTTGCAAAAACCACTTTCATTTAAGGGCTTGCAAAGCTTTCAAAAAACTACGAGTCTACTAATATCTCAGCAAATGTTTTTCAACCCAATCTTGATGATACTTTCAGGTAATGATAAGTAGTCCAATCTCACTTGGATAACCAAATTTCGTTCTCCTAGGTTTAACCGTTCGTTTGCAGTAACTGTATTCATTTTGAGATTTTACTCTGTTTTTTCGTATATGGATACATGTAGTTGGAACTCTAAATCAAACAAGGTTTGTGCTAGCTTTTTGAAATGTGACAAAATAAAGTAGTTCCAAGTGCTATCTTTGTGGTTTGTTTCCTATGGATGTAGCCCAAAGCGGAGACTGGCGAAAATCACTTTCAATGAAAGGACTTGCCCAGCTTCCAAAAAAATACGAATCTCCTGAAATCTCAGCAAAAGTTTTTTCACCCAATCTTGATGATACTTTCAGGTAATGATCAGTACACCAATCCCACTTGGCTCACCAAATTTCTTTCTTCTATGTTAAACCGTTCGTTTTCAATAACCGTTTTCATTTTGAGGTTTCACTATGTTTTCTCCTATATGGATACATGTAGTTGGAATGCTAAATCAAACATGGTTTGTGCTAGCTCTTTATAATTTGGCAGAATAAAGTAGTTCCATGTGCTATCTCTGTGGTTTGTTTCCTATTGATGTAGCCCAAAACAGAGACTATCAAAAATCACTTTAATTGAAATGGCTTGCCCAGCTTCCAAAAAACTACGAGTCTCCTAAAATCTCAGCAAAAGTTTTTTCACACAATCTTTATGATACTTTTAAATAATGATCAGTACACCAATCCCACTTGGCTTACCAAGTTTCTTTTTTCTAGGTTAAACCATTAGTTTGCAATAACCGTTTTCATTTTTTGGTTTCACTCTGTTTTCTCAGATATGGATAAATGTAGTTGGAACTCAAAATCAAACACGGTTTGAGCTAGCTCTTTGAAATTTGGCAAAATAAAGTAGTTCCAAGTGCTTTCTTTGTGGTTTGTTTCCTATGGATGCAGTCCAAAGTAGAGACTAGCGAAAATCACTTTCATTGAAAGAAGTTGCCCAGCTTCCGAAATATTACGAATCTCCCGAAATCTCAGCAAATGTTTTTTCACGCAATCTTGATGATACTTTCAGGTAATGATCAGTACACCAATCCCACTTGGCTCACGAAATTTCGTTCTCTTAGGTTAAACTGTTCATTTGCAGCAACCGTTTACATTTTGAGCTTTCACTATATTTTTTCCCATATGGATACATGCATTTGAAATCTAAATCAAACATGGTTTATACTAGCTGTTTGAAACTTAAAAAAATAAATTAGTTCTAACTTCTGTCTCTATGGTTTGTTTACTATTGATGTGGCCAAAAGCAGAGACTTGCGAAAATTACTTTCAGTGAAAGGGCTTGCCCAGCTTTTAAGAAACTACAAATCTCCTGAATTCTCAGCAAATGGATTTTCACCCAATCTTTATGGTACTTTCAGGTAATGATCAGTACACCAATCTCAATTGGCTCACCAAATTTCGTTCTTCTAGGTTAAACCGTTCGTGTGCAGTTTTTTTTTTTTTTTTTTGAGGTTTCACTCTGTTTTCTCCTATATGGATACATGTAGTTGTAACTCTAAATCAAACAGGGTTTGTGTGAGCTAATTGAAACTTGGCAAAATAAAGTAGTTCCATGTTGTATCTCTATGGTTTGTTTCCTATTGATGTAGTCCAAATCAGAGACTGGCGAAAATCACTTTCATTGAAAGGGGTGTGCCATCTTCCAAAAAACTGCGAATCTCCTGAAATCTCAGCAAATGTTTTTCAACGCAATCTTAATGATACTCACAGGTAATGATAAGTACACCAATCCCACTTGGCTCACCAAATTTTGTTTTCGTAGGTTAAACCGTTCGTTTGCAGTAAACGTTTTAATTTTTCAATTTCACTCTTTGTTCTCATATATGGATACATGTATTTGGAACTCTAAATCAAACACGGTTTGTGCTAGCTCTTTGAAACTTCACACAATAAAGCAGCTTCAAGTTCTATCTCTATGGTTTCTTTCCTTTTGATGCAGCCCTAAGCAGAGACTGGCGAAAATCACTTTCATTAAAAGGGGTTGCCAAGCTTTCAAGTAACTACGAGTTGACTGAAATCTCAGAAAACACTTTTTCACCCAATCTTGATGATACTTTCAGGTAATGATCACTACACTAATCCCACTTAGCTCACCAAATTTTGTTCTTCTATATTAAAACACTCGTTTTCAGTAACCATTTTTATTTTTAGGTTTCACTCTGTTTTCCCCTATACGAATACATGTATTTGGAACTCTAAATCAAACATGGTTTGTGCTAGCTCTTTGAAACTTGACGCATTAAGGCAGTTTCAAGTTCTATCTCTATGGTTTGTTTGTTGTTGATGTAGTCCTAAGCAGAGACTGGCGAAATCACTTTCATGGAAAGGGGTTGCCAAGCTAGCAAAAAACTACGAGATTTCCTGAAATCTCAGCAAACATTTTTTAACCCAATGTTGACGATCCCATCAGGTAATGGTCAGAACACCAATCCAACTTGGCTCACCAAATTTCGTTCTTCTAGGTTAAATCGTTTGTTTGCAGTAACCGTTTTCATTTTTAGGTTTCACTCTTTTTTTTTATATGGATACATGCAGTTGGAACTCTAAATCAAACACGGTTTGTGCTAGCTCTTTGAAACTTGGGACAAGAAAGTATTTTCAAGTTGTATTTTTAAGGTTTTTTTCCTATTGATGTAGCCCCATGCAGAGACTGACTAAAATCACTTTCATTGAAAGGGGTTGCCATGCTTCCAAAAAACTACGAGTTTCTTGAAATCTCAGCAAACATTTTTTCACCCAATCTTGATGATACTCTCAGGTAATGATCAGTACACCAATCCCACTTGGCTCTCCAAATGTCGTTCTTCTAGGTTAAACCGTTCGATTGCAGTAACCGTTTTCATTTTTGGTTTCACACTGTTTTCTTCAATATGGATACATGCATTTGGAACTCTAGATCAAACACTGTTTGTGGTAGCTTTTTGAAACTAGACACAAGAAAGTAGTTTCAAGTTCTATCTATATGGTTTGTATCCTATTGATGTAGCCCCAAGCAGAGACTGATGAAAATCACTTTCATTTAAAGGGGTTGCCTATCTTCCAAAAAACTACGAGTTTCCTGAACTCTCAGCAAATATTTTTCACTCAATCTTGATGATACTTTCAGGTAATGATCAGTCTACCAATCCCAAATTTGGCTCACCAAATTTCGTTCTTCTAGGTTAAACCGTTCGTTTGCAGTAACCGTTCTTATTTTTAGGTTTCACTCTGTTCTTCAATATGGATACATGCAGTTGGAACTCTAAATCAAACACGGTTTGTGCTAGCTCTTTGAAACTTGGCACAAGAAAGTAGTTTCAAGTTCTATCTTTATGTTTTTTTTCCTATTGATGTAGCCCCAAGCAGAGACTGACGAAAATCACTTTCATTGAAAGGGGTTGCCAAGCTTCCTTACAACTACGAGTTTCCTGATATCTTAGCAAACATTTTTTCACCCAAACTTCATGATATTTTCAGGTAATTATCAGTACACGAATCCCACGTGGCTCACCAAATGTCGTTCTTGTAGGTTAAACCGTACGTTTGCAGTAACCGTTTTTATTTTTAGGTTTCACTTTGTTTTTTTCAATATGCATACATGCAGTTGGAACTCTAAATCAAACACGGTTTGTGCTACCGCTTTGAAACTTGGCTCAAGAAAGTAGTTTCAAGTTGTATCTTAATGGTTTGTTTCCTATTGATGTAGCCCCAAGCAGAGACTGACGAAAATCACTTTTATTGAAAGGGGATGCCAAGCTTCCATACAACTACAAGTTCCCTGAAATCTCAGCAAACATATTTTCACCCAATCTTGATGATATTTTTAGGTAATTATCAGTACACCAATCCCACTTGGCTAACCAAATTTCGTTCTTCTAGGTTAAAGCGTTCGGTTGCAGTAACCGTTTTTATTTTTAGGTTCCAATTTGTTTTCTCCTATATGGATACATGTATATGGAACTCTAAAACAAACACGGTTTGTGCTAGCTCTTTGAAACTTGGCACAAGAAAGTAGTTTCAAGTTGTATCTTAATTGTTTATTTCCTATTGATGTAGCCCCAAGCAAAGACTGACGAAAATCACTTACATTGAAAGGGGTTGACTACCTTCCTAAAAACTAAGAGTTTCCTGAAATCTCAGCAAACATTTTTTCACCCAATCTTGATGATACTTTCAGGTAATGATCAGTACACCAATCCCACTTGGCTCACCAAATGTCGTTCTTCTACGTTAAACCATTCGTTTGCAGTAACCGACTTCATTTTTAGGTTTCACTCAGTTTTCTTCAATATGGATACATGCTGTAGGAACTCTAAATCAAACACGGTTTGTGCTAGCTTTTTGAAACTTGGCACAAGAAAGTAGTTTCAAGTTCTATCTTTATGGTTTGTTTCCTATTGATGTAGCCCCAAGAAGAGACTGACGAAAATCACTTTCATTGAAAGGGGTTGCCAATCTTCCAAAAAACTACAAGTTTCCTAAAATCTCAGCAAACTTTTTCACCCAATCTTGATGAGACTCTCAGGTAATGATCACTACACCAATTCCACTTGGCTCACCAAATTTTGTTCTTCTAGATTAAACCGTTCATTTGCAGTAACCGTTTTGATTTTTAGGTTTCACTCTGTTTTCTTCAATATGAATACATATAGATGGAACTCTAAATCAAACACGGTTTGTGCTAGCTCTTTAAAACTTGCCACAAGAAAGTAGTTTCAAATTCTCTTTTTATTGTTTCTCTCCTATTGATGTAGCCTTAAGCAGAGCCTGACGAAAATCACTTTAATTGAAAGGGGTTGCAAAGCTCCCAAAAATCTACGAGGTTTCTGAAATCTCAGGAAACATTTTTTTCACCCAATCCTGATGATACTTTCAGGTAATGATCAGTACACCAATCCCACTTGGCTCACCAAATGTCGTTCTTGTAGGTTAAACCATTCGTTTGCAGTAACCGACTTTCTTTTTAGGTTTCACTCTGTTTTCTTCAATATGGATACATGCAGTGGAACTCTAAATCAAACACGGTTTGTGATAGCTCTTTGAAATTTGGCACAAGAAAGTAGTTTCAAGTCCTATCTTTATGTTTTGTTTCCTATTGATGTAGCCCCAAGAAGAAACTGACGGCAATCACTTTCATTGAAAGGGGTTGCCAAGCTTCCAAAAAACTACGAGTTTCCTAAAATCTCAGCAACATTTTTACACCCAATCTTGATGATACTTTCAGGTCATGATCAGTACACCAATTTCACTTGGCTCACCAAATTTTGTTCTTCTAGATTAAACCGTTCATTTGCAGTAACCGTTTTCATTTTTAGGTTTCACTCTGTTTTCTTTAATATGAATACATACAGATGGAACTCTAAATCAAACACGGTTTGTGCTAGCTCTTTAAAACTTGCCACAAGAAAGTAGTTTCAAATTCTCTTTTTATTGTTTCTCTCCTATTGATGTAGCCTTAAGCAGAGACTGACGAAAATCACTTTAATTGAAAGGGGTTGCAAAGCTCCCAAAAATCTACGAGGTTTCTGAAATCTCAGGAAACATTTTTTTCACCCAATCCTGATGATACTTTCAGGTAATGATCAGTACACCAATCCCACTTGGCTCACCAAATGTCGTTCTTGTAGGTTAAACCATTCGTTTGCAGTAACCGACTTTCTTTTTAGGTTTCACTCTGTTTTCTTCAATATGGATACATGCAGTGGAACTCTAAATCAAACCCGGTTTGTGATAGCTCTTTGAAATTTGGCACAAGAAAGTAGTTTCAAGTCCTATCTTTATGGTTTAATTCCTATTGATGTAGCCCCAAGAAGAAACTGACGGCAATCACTTTCATTGAAAGGGGTTGCCAAGCTTCCAAAAAACTACGAGTTTCCTAAAATCTCAGCAACATTTCTTCACCCAATCTTGATGATACTTTCAGGTAATGATCAGTACACCAATCCCACTTAACTCACCAAATGTCATTCTTCTATGTTAAAACGTTCGTTTGAAGTAACCGTTTTCATTTTTAGGTTTCACTCTGTTTTCTTCAATATGGATACATGCAGTTGGAACTCTAAATCACACACGGTTTGTGCTAGCTTTTTGAAACTTGGCACAAGAAAGTAGCTTCAAGTTCTGTCTTCATGGTTTGTTTCCTAGAGATGTAGCCCCAAGCAGAGACTGACGAAAATCACTTTCATTGAAAGGGATTTCAAAGCTTCCAAAAAACTACGAGTTTCCTGAAATTTCAGCAAAATTTTTTCAACCAGTCTTCATGATACTTTCAGGTCATGATCAGTACAGCAATTTCACTTGGCTCACCAATTTTCGTTCTTCTAGGTTAAACCGTTCGTTTGCAGTAACCGTTTTCATTTTTGGTTTCACACTGTTTTCTTCAATATGGATACATGCATTTGGAACTCTAGATCAAACACTGTTTGTGGTAGCTTTTTGAAACTAGGCACAAGAAAGTAGTTTCAAGTTCTATCTATTTGGTTTGTATCTTATTGATGTAGCCCCAAGCAGAGACTGATGAAAATCACTTTCATTTAAAGGGGTTGCCTATCTTCCAAAAAACTACGAGTTTCCTGAACTCTCAGCAAATATTTTTCACTCAATCTTGATGATACTTTCAGGTAATGATCAGTATACCAATCCCAAATTTGGCTCACCAAATTTCGTTCTTCTAGGTTAAACCGTTCGTTTGCAGTAACCGTTCTTATTTTTAGGTTTCACTCTGTTTTTCAATATGGATACATGCAGTTGGAACTCTAAATCAAACACGGTTTGTGCTAGCTCTTTGAAACTTGGCACAAGAAAGTAGTTTCAAGTTCTATCTTTATGGTTTTTTTCCTATTGATGTAGACCCAAGCAGAGACTGACGAAAATCACTTTCATTGAAAGGGGTTGCCAAGCTTCCTTACAACTACGAGTTTCCTGATATCTTAGCAAACATTTTTTCACCCAAACTTCATGATATTTTCAGGTAATTATCAGTACACGAATCCCACTTGGCTCACCAAATGTCGTTCTTGTAGGTTAAACCGTACGTTTGCAGTAACCGTTTTTATTTTTAGGTTTCACTTTGTTTTTTTCAATATGCATACATGCAGTTGGAACTCTAAATCAAACACGGTTTGTGCTACCGCTTTGAAACTTGGCTCAAGAAAGTAGTTTCAAGTTGTATCTTAATGGTTTGTTTCCTATTGATGTAGCCCCAAGCAGAGACTGACGAAAATCACTTTTATTGAAAGGGGATGCCAAGCTTTCATACAACTACAAGTTCCCTGAAATCTCAGCAAACATTTTTTCACCCAATCTTGATGATATTTTCAGGTAATTATCAGTACACCAATCCCACTTGGCTAACCAAATTTCATTCTTCTAGGTTAAAGCGTTCGGTTGCAGTAACCGTTTTTATTTTTAGGTTCCAATTTGTTTTCTCCTATATGGATACATGTATATGGAACTCTAAAACAAACACGGTTTGTGCTAGCTCTTTGAAACTTGGCACAAGAAAGTAGTTTCAAGTTGTATCTTAATTGTTTGTTTCCTATTGATGTAGCCCCAAGCAAAGACTGACGAAAATCACTTACATTGAAAGGGGTTGCCTACCTTCCTAAAAACTAAGAGTTTCCTGAAATCTCAGCAAACATTTTTTCACCCAATCTTGATGATACTTTCAGGTAATGATCAGTACACCAATCCCACTTGGCTCACCAAATGTCGTTCTTCTACGTTAAACCATTCGTTTGCAGTAACCAACTTCATTTTTAGGTTTCACTCTGTTTTCTCAAATATGGATACATGCTATAGGAACTCTAAATCAAACACGGTTTGTGCTAGCTTTTTGAAACTTGGCACAAGAAAGTAGTTTCAAGTTCTATCTTTATGGTTTGTTTCCTATTGATGTAGCACCAAGAAGAGACTGATGAAAATCACTTTCATTGAAAGGGGTTGCCAATCTTCCAAAAAACTACAAGTTTCCTAAAATCTCAGCAAACTTTTTCACCCAATCTTGATGAGACTCTCAGGTATTGATCAGTACACCAATCCCACTTGGCTCACCAAATTTTGTTCTTCTAGATTAAACCGTTCATTTGCAGTAACCGTTTTGATTTTTAGGTTTCACTCTGTTTTCTTCAATATGAATACATACAGATGGAACTCTAAATCAAACACGGTTTGTGCTAGCTCTTTAAAACTTGCCACAAGAAAGTAGTTTCAAATTCTCTTTTTATTGTTTCTCTCCTATTGATGTAGCCTTAAGCAGAGACTGATGAAAATCACTTTAATTGAAAGGGGTTGCAAAGCTCCCAAAAATCTACGAGGTTTCTGAAATCTCAGGAAACATTTTTTTCACCCAATTTTGATGATACTTTCAGGTAATGATCAGTACACCAATCCCACTTGGCTCACTAAATGTCGTTCTTGTAGGATAAACCATTCGTTTGCAGTAACCGACTTTATTTTTAGGTTTCACTCTGTTTTCTTCAATATGGATACATGCTGTAGGAACTCTAAATCAAACACGGTTTGTGCTAGCTTTTTGAAACTTGGCACAAGAAAGTAGTTTCAAGTTCTATCTTTATGGTTTGTTTCCTATTGATGTAGCCCCAAGAAGAGACTGACGACAATCACTTTCATTGAAAGGGATTGCCAAGCTTCCAAAAAACTACGAGTTTCCTAAAATCTCAGCAACATTTTTACACCCAATCTTGATGATACTTTCAGGTCATGGTCAGTACACCAATTTCACTTGGCTCACCAATTTTCGTTGTTCTCGGTTAAACCATTCGTTTGCAGGAACCGTTTTCATCTTTAGGTTTTACTCTGTTTTCTTCAATATGGATACATGCAGATGGAACTCTGAATCAATCACGGTTTGTGCTAGCTCTTTGAAACTTGGCACAAGAAAGTAGCTTCAAGTTCTGTCTTTATGCTTTGTTTCCTAGTGATGTAGCCCCAAGCAGAGACTGACGAAAATCACTTTCTTTGAAAGGGTTTTCCTACCTTCCAAAAAAACTACGAGTTTCCTAAAATCTCAGCAACATTTCTTCACCCAGTCTTGATGATACTTTCAGGTAATGATCAGTACACCAATCCCACTTAACTCACCAAATGTCATTTTTCTATGTTAAACCGTTCGTTTGAAGTAACCGTTTTCATTTTTAGGTTTCACTCTGTTTTCTTCAATATGGATATATGCAGTTGGAACTCTAAATCACACACGGTTTGTGCTAGCTCTTTGAAACTTGGCACAAGAAAGTAGCTTCAAGTTCTGTCTTTATGGTTTGTTTCCTAGTGATGTAGCCCCAAGCAGAGACTGACGAAAATCACTTTCATTGAAAGGGATTTCCAAGCTTCCAAAAAACTACGAGTTGCCTGAAATTTCAGCAAAATTTTTTCAACCAATCTTCATGATACTTTCAGGTCCTGATCAGTACACCAATTTCACTTGGCTCACCAATTTTCGTTCTTCTAGGTTAAACCGTTCGTTTGCAGTAACCGTTTTCATTTTGAGGTTTCACTCTGATTTCTTCAATATGGATACATGCAGATGGAACTCTGAATCAAACACGGTTTGTGCTAGCTCTTTGAAACTTGGCACAAGAAAGTAGCTTCAAGTTCTGTCTTTATGCTTTGTTTCCTAGTGATGTAGCCCCAAGCAGAGACTGACGAAAATCACTTTCATTGAAAGGGTTTTCCTACCTTCCAAAAAAACTACGAGTTTCCTGAGACCTCAGCAACATTTCTTCACCCAATCTTGATGATACTTTCAGGTAATGATCAGTACACCAATCCCACTTATCTCACCAAATTTCGTTTTTCTAGGTTAAACCGTTCGTTTGAAGCAACGGTTTTCATTTTTAGGTTTCACTCTGTTTTCTTCTATATGGATACATACAGTTGGAACTCTAAATCACACACGGTTTGTGCTAGCTCTTTGAAACTTGGCATAAGAAAGTAGCTAAAAGTTCTGTCTTTATGGTTTGTTTCCTAGTGATGTAGCCCCAAGCAGAGACTGACGAAAATCACTTTCATTGAAAGGGATTTCCAAGCTTCAAAAAAACTACGAGTTTCCTGAAATCTCAGCAAAATTTTTTCAACCAATATTCATGATACTATCAGGTATTGATCAGTACACCAATCCTACTTGGATCACCAAATTTCGTTCTTCTAGGTTAAACCGTTCGTTTGCTGTAACCGTTTTCATTATTAGGTTTCACTCTGTTTTTTTAATATGGATACATGTAGTTGGAACTCTAAATCAAACATGGTTTCTGCTAGCTCTTTGAAACTTGGCACAAGAAAGTAGCTTCAAGTTCTGTCTTTATGGTTTGTTTCCTAGTGATGTAGCCCCAAGCAGAGACTGACGAAAATCACTTTCATTGAAAGGGATTTCCAAGCTTCCACAAAACTACGAGTTTCCTGAGACCTCAGCAACATTTCTTCACCCAATCTTGATGATACTTTCAGGTAATGATTAGTACACCAATCCCACTTATCTCACCAAATTTCGTTCTTCTAGGTTAAACCGTTCGTTTGAAGCATCCGTTTTCATTTTTAGGTTTCACTCTGTTTTCTTCAATATGGATACATGCAGTTGGAACTCTAAATCACACACAGTTTGTGCTAGCTCTTTGAAACTTGGCACAAGAAAGTAGCTTCAAGTTCTGTCTTTATGGTTTGTTTCCTAGTGATGTATCCCCAAGCAGAGACTGACGAAAATCACTTTCATTGAAAGGGATTTCCAAGCTTCCAAAAAACTACGAGTTTCCTGAAATCTCAGCAAAATTTTTTCAACCAATATTCAGGATACTATCAGGTAATGATCAGTACACCAATCCTACTCGGATCACCAAATTTTGTTCTTCTAGGTTAAACCGTTCGTTTGCTGTAACCATTTTCATTATTAGGTTTCACTCTGTTTCTTCAATATGGATACATGTAGTTGGAACTCTAAATCAAACATGGTTTCTGCTAGCTCTTTGAAACTTGGCACAAGAAGGTGTTTCAAGTTGTGTCTTTATGGTTTGTTTCCTATTGATGTAGCCCCAATCAGAGACTAACGAAAATCACTTTCATTGAAAGAGGTTTCCAAGCTTCCAAAAAACTACGAGTTTCCTAAAATCTCAGCAAACATTTTTTCACCCAATCTTGATGATACTTTCATGTAATGATCAGTATACCAATCCCACTTGGCTCACCAAATTTCGTTCTTCTAGGTTAAACCGTTCGTTTGCAGTAACTGTTTTTATTTTTAGGTTTCACTCTGTTTTCTTCAATATGGATACATGTAGTTGGAACTCTAAATCAAACATGGTTTGTCCTAGCTCTTTGAAACATGACAGAAGAGAGCAGTTTCAAGTTCTATCTCTATGGTTTGTTTCCTGTTGATGTAGCCCTAAGCAGAGACTGGCGAAAATCAGTTTCATGGAAAGGGGTTGCCAAGCTTCCAAAAAACTAAGAGTTGCCTGAAATCTCAGCAAATATTTTTTCACCCAATATTGATGATACGTTCAGGTAATGATCAGTACACCAGTCCTGCTTGGCTCACCATATTTCGTTCTTGTAGGTTATACCGTTCGTTTGCAGTAACTGTTTTCATCTTTAGGTTCCACTCTGTTTTTTCTTATACGGATACATGTGTTTGGAACTCTAAATCAAACATGGTTTGTGCTAGCTCTTTGAAACATGGCATAAGAAAGTAGTTTCAAGTCGCATTTTATTGTATATTTTTTATTGATGTAGCCCCAAGAATAGACTGAATAAAATCACTTTCATTGAAAGGCGTTGCCTACCTTCCAAAAAACTAAGAGTTTCCTGAAATCTCCGCAAACATTTTTTCACCAAATCTTCCTCATACTTTCAGGTAATGATCAGTACACCAATCCCAATTGGCTCACCAAATTTCGTTCTTTCAGCTTAAACCGTTAGTTCGCAGTAACCGTTTTCATTTTTAGGTTTCACTCTGTTTTCTTCAATGTGGATATATGCAGTTGGAACTCTAAATCAAACACGGTTTTTGCCAGATTTTTGAAACGTGGCACAAGAAAGTAGTTTTAAGTTTTATCTTTATGGTTTGTTTTCTATTGATGTAGACCCAAGCAGAGACTGATGAAAATCACTTTCATTGAAAGGTTTTGTCTACCTTCCAAAAAACTACGAGTTTCCTGAAATCTCAGCAAACATTTTTTCACCCAATCTTGATGATACTTTCAGGTTATGATCAGTACACCAATCCCACTTGGCTCACCAAATTTCGTTCTTCGAGGTTAAACCGTTCATTTGCAGTTACCGTTTTTATTTTTAGGTTTCACTCTGTTTTCTTCAATGTGGATACATGCAGTTGGAACTCTAAATCAAACACGGTTTGTGCTAGCTTTTTGTAACTTGGCACAGGAAAGTGGTTTGAAGTTGTATCTTTATGATTTGTTTCCTATTGATGTAGTCCCAAGCAGAGACTGACGAAAATCACTTTCATTGAAAGGGGTTGCCAAGCTTCCAAACAACTACGAGTTTCCTGAAATTTCAGCAACATTTTATCACCCAATCTTGATGATACTTTCAGGTAATAATCAGTACACTAATCCCACTTGGCTCACCAAATTTCGTTCTTCTACGTTCAACCGTTCGTTTGCAGAAACATTTTTTTATTTTTAGGTTTCACTCTGTTTTCTTCAATATGTATACATGCAGTTGAAACTCTAAATCAAACACGGTTTGTTCTGGCTCTTTGAAAATTGGCACAATATAATAGTTTCAAGTTGTATCTCTATGGTTTGTTTCCTATTGATATAGCCCCAAGCAAAGACTGACGAAAATCACTTTCGTTGAAAGGGTTTGCCAAGCTTTTAAAAAACTACAAATTTCTTAAAATATCAGCAACATTTTTTCACCCAATTTTCATGATACTTCAGGTAATGATCAGTACACAATCCCACTTGGCTCCAAATTTTGTTCTTCTAGGTTAAACCGTTTGTTTGCAGTAACCGTTTAATTTTTAGGTTTCACTCTGTTTTCTTCAATATGGATACAAGCACATGGACCTCTAAATCAAACATGGTTTGTGATAGCTCTTTGAAACCTGGAACAAGAAAGTAGTTTCAAGTTGTATCTTTATGGTTTGTTTCCTACTATGTAGTCCCAAGCAGAGACTGATGAAAATCAATTTCAGTGAAAGGTATTGCCAAGCTTCCAAAAAACTACGAGTTTCCTGAAATATTAGCAAACATTTTATCACCCAATCTTGATGATACTTTCAGGTAATGATCAGTACACCCATCCCACTTGGCTCACCAAATTTTGTTCTTCTAGGTTAAACCGTTCATTTACAGTAACCGTTTTCATTTTTAGGTTTCACTCTGTTTTCTTCAATATGGATACATGCAGTTGGACCTCTAAATCAAACACTGTTTGTGCTAGCTCTTTGAAACTTGGCACAAGAAAGTGGTTTCAAGTTCTATCTTTATGTTTTTTTTCCTATTGATGTAGCCCAAAGCAGAGACTGACGAAAATCACTTTATTTAAAGGGGATGCCAAGCTTCCAAAAAACTACGAGTTTCCTGATATCTCAGCAAACATTTTTTTACCCAATCTTGATGATACTTTCAGGTAATGATCAATACACCAATCCCACTTGGCTCACCGAATTTCGTTATTCTAGGTTAAACCGTTCTTTTGCAGTAACCAATTTAAATTTTAGGTTTCACTCTGTTTTCTTCAATATGGATTCATGCAGTTGGAACTCTGAATCAAACACGGTTTGTGCTAGCTCTTTGAAACTTGGCACAATATAGTAATTTTACGTTCTATTTCTGTGGTTTGTTCCTATTGATGTAGTCCCAAGCAGAGACTGACGAAAATCACTTTAATTGAAAGGGGTTGCCAACCTTCCAAAAAACTACAAGTTTTCTGAAATCTCAGCAAATATTTTTTCACCCAGTCTTCATGATACTTTCAGGTAATGATCAGTACACCAATCCAACTTGGCTCACCAAATTTTTTCTTCTAGGTTAAACCGTTATTTTGCAGTAACCGTTTTCATTTTTACGTTTCACTCTGTTTTCTTCAATATGGACACATGTTGTTGAAACTCTAGATCAACACGGATTGTGCTAGCTCTTTGAAACTTTGAAAAATAAAGTAGTTTCAAGTTCTATCTTTATGGTGTTTTTCCTATTTATGTAGCCCTAAGCAGAGACTGATGTAAATCACTTTCATTGAAAGGGGTTGCCTACCTTCCAAAAATCTACAAGTTTCCTGAAATCTCAGCAAACATTTTTTCACCCAATCTTAATGATACTATCAGGTAATGATCAGTACACCAATTCCACTTGGCTCAACAAATTTCGTTCTTCTAGGTTAAACCATTCGTTTGCAGTAACCGTTTTAATTTTTAGGTTTCACTCTTTTTATTTCAATATGGATACAAGCAGTTTGAACTCTAAATCAAACACGGTTTGTGCTAGCTCTTTGAAACCTGGCACAAGAAAGTAGTTTCATGTTGTATCTTTATGGTTTGTTTCCTATTGATGTAGCCCCAAGCAGAGACTGACGAAAATCACTTTCATTGAAAGGGGTTGCCCTCCTTTCAAAAAAGTACGAGTTTCCTGAAATCTTAGCAAACATTTTTTTTTCCCCAATCTTGATGATACTTTCAGGTAATGATCAGTACACCAATCCCACTTGGCACACAAAAATTTCGTTCTTCTAGGTTGAACAGTTCGTTTCCAGTAACTGTTTTCATTTTTAAGTTTCACTCTGTTTCCTTCAATATGGATACATGCAGTTGGAAGTCTAAATCAAATACGGTTTGTGCTAGCTCTTTGAATCTTGGCATGATAAAGCAGTTTCAAGTTCTCTCTTTATGGTTTGTTTCCTATATGTATATAGCCCCAAGCAGAGCCTGACGAAAATCACTTTCATTGAAAGGGGTTGCCTAACATTTAAATATCTATGAGTTTTCAGAAATCTCAGCAAACATTTTTTCATCCAATCTTGATGATAGTATCAGGTAATGATCAGTACACCAATCCCACTGGGCTCACCAAATTTCGTTCTTCTAGGTTCAACCGTTCCTTTGCAGTAATCGTTTTCATTTTTAGGTTTCACTCTGTTTTCTTCTATATGGATGCATGTAGTTGGAACTCTAAATAAAACACGGTTTGTACTACCTCTTTAAAACTTGGGAAAATAAAGTAATTCAAAGTTCTGTCTCTATGATTTATTTGCTATTGATGTAGCCCAAAGCAGAGACTGGGGGAAATCACTTTAATTGAAATGAGTTGCCCAGCTTCCAAAAAACTGCGAATCTCCTGAAATGTCAGCAAATGATTTTTCACCCAAACTTGATGATACTTTCAGGTAACTATAAGTACACCAATCCCACTTGGCTCACCAAATTTCGTTCTTCGAGGTTACACCGTTGTTTTCCAGTAACCGTTTTTGTTTTGAGGTTTCACACTCTTATCCACTATATGGATACATGTATTTGGAACTCTAAATCAAACACGGTTTGTACTACCTCTTTGAAACGTGGCAAAATAAAGGAGTTCAAAGTTCTATCTCTATGATTTATTTGCTATTGATGTAGCCCAAAGCAGAGACTGGCGAAAATCACTTTCATTGAAAGGGGTTGCCCAGCTTCCAAAAGTACGAGTCTCCTGAAATCTCAGCAAATGTTTTTACACCCAATCTTGATGATACTTTCAGGTAATGATCAGTACACCAATCCCACTTGGCTCACCAAATTTCGTTCTTCTAGGTTAAACCGTTCGTTTGCAGTAACCGTTTTCATTTTTAGGTTTCACTCTGTTTGCTTCAATATGGAAACATGCAGTTGGAACTCTAAATCAAACACTGTTTGTGCTAGCTCTTTGAAACTTGGAACAAAGTAGCAGTTTAAAGTTCTATCTTTATGTTTTGTATCCTATTGATGTAGTCCCAAGCAGAGACTGAAGAAAATCACTTTCATTGAAAGGGGTTTCTAAGCTTCCATTAAACGACTAGTTTCCTGAAATCTCAGCAAAGATTTTTTCACCCAATCTTGATGATACTTTCAGGTAATGATCAGTACACCAATTCCACTTAGCTCACCAAATTTCGTTCTTCTAGGTTAAACCTTTCGTTTGCAGTAACCGTTTTCATTTTTAGGTTCCACTCTGTTTTCTCTTATACAGATACATGTATTTGGAATTCTAAATCAAACAAGGTTTGTGCTAGCTCTATGAAAATTGACACAATAAATCAGTTTCAAGTTCTATCTCTATGGTTTCTCTCCTGTTGATGTAGCCCTAAGCAGAGACTGGCAAAAATCACGTTCATGGAAAGGGGTTGCCAAGCTTCCAAAAAACTAGGAGATGCCTGAAATCTCAGCAATCATTTTTTAACCCAATCTTGATGATACTTTCAGGTAATGATCAGTACACCAATTTCACTTGGCTCACCAAAGTTCGTTTTTCCAGGTTAAACCGGTCGTTTGCAGTAACCATTTTCATTTTTAGTTTTCACTCTCTTTTCTCCTATACAAATACATGTATTTTGAACTCTAAATCAAACAAGGTTTGTGCTAGCTCTTTGAAACTTGACACAATAAAGCAGTTTCAAGTTCTATTTCTATGGTTTCTTTTCTTTTGATGTAGCCCTAAGGAGAGACTGGCGAAAATCACTTTCATGGAAAAGGGTTGCCAAGCTTCCAAAAAACTACGAGTTGCCTGAAATCTCAGCAAACATTTTTTCACGCAATCTGGATGATACTTTCAGGTAATGATCAGTACACCAATCTCACTTGGCTCACCAAATGTCGTTCTTCTAGGTTAAACTGTAAGGTTGCAGTAATCGTTTTCAGTTTTAGGGTTCACCGTGTTTCTTTTATATGGATACATGTATTTGAAACTCTAAGTCAAACACGGTTTGTGCTATCTCTTTGAAACTTGACACAATAAAGCAGTTTCAAGTTCTATCTCTATGGTTTGTTTCCTGTTGATGTAGCCCTAAGCAGAGACTGGCGAAAATCACTTTCATGGAAAGGGGTTGCCAAGCTTCCAAAAAACTACGAGTTGGCTGAAATGTCAGCAAACATTTTTTCATTCAATCTTGATGATACTATCAGGTAATGATCAGTACACCAATCCCACTTGGCTCACCAAATTTCGTTCTTCTAGGTTAAACCGTTCGTTTGCAGTAACCGTTTTCATTTTTAGGTTTCAGTCTGTTTTCTCCTGTACAGATACATGTATTTGGAACTCTAAATCAAACACGGTTTGTGCTAGCTTTTTGAAACTTGACCCAATAAAGCAGTTTTAAGTTCTATCTCTATGGTTTGTTTGCTGTTGATGTAGCCCTAAGCAGAGACTGGCGAGAATCACTTTCATGGAAAGGGGTTGCCAAGCTTCCAAAAAACTACGAGTTGTCTGAAATCTCAGCAAACACTTTTTCACCCAATCTTGATGATACTTTCACGGAATGATCAGTACATCAATCCCACTTGGCTCACCAAATTTTGTTCTTCTAGGTTAAACCGTTCGTTTGCAGTAACCGTTTTAATTTTGAGGTTTCACTCTGTTTTCTCCTATACGGATACATGTATTTGGAACTCTAAAACAAACACGGTTTGTGCTAGCTCTTTTAAACTTGGCAGAATATAGTAGGTTCAAGTTGTGTCTTTACGGTTTGTTTCCTATTGATGTACCCCAATCTGAAGCTGACGAAATTCACTTTCATTGAAAGGGGTTTCCTACCTTCCAAAAAACTAGGAGTTTCCTGAAATCTCATCAAACATTTTTCCACACAATCTTGATGATACTTTCAGGTAATGATCAGTACACCAATCCCACTTGGCTCACCAAATTTCGTTCTTCTAGGTTAAACCGTTTGTTTGCAGTAACCGTTTTCCTTTTTAGGTTTCAGTCTGTTTTCTTCAATATGGATACATGCATTTGGAACTCTAAATCAAACACGGTTTGTGCTAGCTTTTTGAAACTTGGCACAAAGTAGCAGTTGAAAGTTCTATCTACATGGTTTGTTTCCTATTGATGTAGTCCTAAGCAGAGATTGAAGAAAATCACTTTCATTGAAAGGGGTTTCTAAGCTTCCATTAAACTACTAGTTTCCTGAAATCTCAGCAAAGATTTTTTCACCCAATCTTGATGATACTTTCAGGTAATGATCAGTACACCAATCCCACTTGGCTTACCAAATTTCGTTCTTCTAAGTTAAACCTCTGGTTTGGAGTAACCTTTTTTCATTTTTAGGTTTAACTCTGCTTTCTTCAATATGGATATATGCAGTTGGAACTCTAAATCAAACGCGATTTAGGCTAGCTCTTTGACACTTGGCACAAGAAAGTAGTTTCAAGTTCTATCTTTATGGTTTGTTTCCTATTGATGTAGCCCCAAGCAGAGACTGACGAAAATCACTTTCATTGAAAGTGGTTGTCAAGCGTCCATAAAACTACGAGTTTCCTGAAATCTCAGCAAACATTTTTTTCCCAATCTTAATGATACTATCAGGTAATGATCAGTACACCAATCTTACTTGGCTCACCAAATTTCGTTCTCTAGGTTAAACCGTTCTATTGTGCAAACCGTTTTCATTTTTAGGTTTCACTCTGTTTTCTTCAATATTTATACATGCATTTGGAACTCTAAATCACAAACGGTTTGTGCTAGCTCATTGAAACTTGACACAATATAGAAGTTTCAAGTTTTATCTCTATGGTTTGTTTCCTATTGATGTAGTCCCAAGCAGACTGAAGAAAATCACTTTCATTGAAAGGGGTTTCCAAGCTTCCAAAAAACTACGATTTTCCTGAAATATGAGTAACATATTTTCACCCAATCTTGATAATACTTTCAGGTAATGATCAGTACACCAATCCCACTTGGCTCAAAATTTCGTTCTTCTAGGTTAAAGCCTCTGTTTTCAGTAACCGTTTTCAATTTTAGGTTTCAATCTGTTTTTTCTATATGGATACATATATTTGCAACTCTAAAACAAACACGGTTTGTGCTAGCTCTTTGAAACTTGGCACAAGTGAGTAGTTTCAAGTTTTACCTTTATGGTTTTTTTGCTAATGATGTAGCCCCAAGCAGAGACTGACGAAAACAACTTTCATTGAAATGAGTTGACTACTTTCCATAAAACTACGAGTTTCTTGAAATCTCAGCAAACATTTTTTCACCCAATCTTGATGATACTTTCAAGGAAATGATCAGTGCACCAATCCCACTTGGCTCACCAAATTTCGTTCTTCTAGGTTAAACCGTTCGTGTGCAGTAACCGTTTTCATTTTTAGGTTTCAATCCTTTTTCTCCTATAAGGATACATGTATTTTGAACTTAAAACTGACACGGTTTGTGCTAGCTCTTTAAAACTTGGCACAAGAAAATAGTTTTAAGTTCTATATTTATGGTTTGTTTTTTATTGATGTAGCCTGCAGCAGAGACTGACGAAAATCACTTTCATTGATAGGGTATTCCTACCTTCCAAAAAACTATGAGTTTCCTGAAAACTGAGTAAACATTTTGTCACCCAATCTTGATGATACTTTCAGCTAATGATCAGTACACCAAGCCCAATTAGCTCACCAAATTTCGTTCTTCTAGGTTAAACCGTTCGTGGTCAGTAACCGTTTTCATTTTGAGGTTTCACTCTGTTTTCTCGTATATAGATACATGTAGTTGGAACTCTAAATAAAACACGGTTTGTGCTAGCTCTTTGAAATTTGGCAAAATAAAGTAGTTCCAAATGCGATCTTTGTGGTTTGTTTCCAATAGATATAGCCAAAAGTAGAGACTTGTGAAAATCACTTTCTTTGAAAGGTCTTGCACAGCTTCCAAAAAAGTAGGAGTCTCCTGAAATCTCAGCAAATGTTTTTCAACCCAATCTTGATGATACTTTCTGGTAATGATCAGTACACCAATCCCACTTGGCTCACCAAATTTCGTTCTTCTAGGTTAAACCGTTCGTTGTCAGTAACAGTTTTCATTTTGAGGTTTCACTCTGTTTTCTCCTATATGGATCCATGTAGTTGGAACTCTAAATAAAACACGGTTTTTACTACCTCTTTAAAACTTGGGAAAATAAAGTAATTCAAAGTTCTGTCTCTATGATTTATTTGCTATTGATGTAGCCCAAAGCAGAGACTGGCGGAAATCACTTTAATTGAAATGAGTTGCCCAGCTTCCAAAAAACTGCGAATCTCCTGAAATGTCAGCAAATGATTTTTCACCCAAACTTGATGATACTTTCAGGTAATTATAAGTACACCAATCCCACTTGGCTCACCAAATTTCGTTCTTTGAGGTTACACCGTTGTTTTCCAGTAACCGTTTTTATTTTGAGGTTTCACACTCTTATCCACTATATGGATACATGTATTTGGAACTCTAAATCAATCACGGTTTGTACTACCTCTTTGAAACGTGGCAAAATAAAGGAGTTCAAAGTTCTATCTCTATGATTTATTTGCTATTGATGTAGCCCAAAGCAGAGACTGGCGAAAATCACTTTCATTGAAAGGGGTTGCCCAGCTTCCAAAAGTACGAGTCTCCTGAAATCTCAGCAAATGTTTTTACACCCAATCTTGATGATACTTTCAGGTAATGATCAGTACACCAATCCCACTTGGCTCACCAAATTTCGTTCTTCTAGGTTAAACCGTTCGTTTGCAGTAACCGTTTTCATTTTTAGGTTTCACTCTGTTTGCTTCAATATGGAAACATGCAGTTGGAACTCTAAATCAAACACTGTTTGTGCTAGCTCTTTGAAACTTGGAAAAAAGTAGCAGATTAAAGTTCTATCTACATGGTTTGTTTCCTATTGATGTAGTCCTAAGCAGAGACTGAAGAAAATCACTTTCATTGAAAGGGGTTGCCAGGCTTCCAAAAAACTACAAGTTTCATGAAATCTCAGCAAAGATTTTTTCACCCAATCTTGATGATACTTTCAGGTAATGATCAGTAAACCAATCTCACTTGGCTCACCAAATTTCGTTCTTCTAGGTTAAACCGTTCGTTTGCAGTAACCGTTTTCATTTTTAGGTTTTACTCTGTTTGCTTCAATATGGATACATGCAATTTGAACTCTTAATCAAACACGGTTTGTGCTAGCTCTTTGAAACTTGGCACAAAGTAGCAGTTTCAAGTTCTATCTTTATGTTTTGTATCTTATGGATGTAGTCCCAAGCAGAGACTAAAGAAAATCCCTTTCATTGAAAGGGGTTTCTAAGCTTCCATTAAACTACTAGTTTCCAGAAATCTCAGCAAAGATTTTTTCACCCAATATTGATGATACTTTCAGGTAATGATAAGTACACCAATCCCACTTGGCTTACCAAATTTTGTTCTTCTAGGTTAAACCGTTCGTTTGCAGTAACCATTTTCATTTTTAGGTTTCACTCTGTTTTCTCCAATATGGATACATGTAGTTGAAACTCTAAATCAAACACGGTTTGTGCTACCTCTTTGAAACTTGGCACAAGAAAGTAGTTTCAAGTTGTATCTTTATGGTTTGTTTCCTATTGATGTAGCCCCAAGCAGAGACTGATGAAAATCACTTTCATTGAAAGGCGTTGCCAAGCTTCCATAAAAGTACGAGTTTCCTGAAATCTCAGCAAAAATTTTTTAACCCAATCTTGATGATACTTTCAGGTAATGATCAGTACACCAATCCCACTTGGCTCAAAATTTCGTTCTTCTAGGTTAAACCGTCTTTTTGCAGTAACCTTTTCAATTTTAGGTTTCAATCTGTTTTCTCCTATATGGATACATGTATTTGCAACTCTAAAACAAACACGGTTTGTGCTAGCTCTTTGAAACTTGGCACAAGTGAGTAGTTTCAAGTTTTACCTTTATGGTTTGTTTGCTAATGATGTAGCCCCAAGCAGAGACTGACGAAAACATCTTTCATTAAAATGGGTTGACTACTTTCCATAAAACTACGAGTTTCTTGAAATCTCAGCAAACATTTTTTCACCCAATCTTGATGATACCTTCAAAGAAATGATCAGTAAACCAATCTTACTTGGCTCACCAAATTTTGTTCTTCTAGGTTAAACCGTTCGTTTGCAGTAACCGTTTTCATTTTTGGGTTTCACTCTGTTTTCTTCAATATGGATACTTGCAGATGGAACTCTAAAAAAAAACATGGTTTGTGCTAGCTTTTGAAACTTGGCACAATAGAGTAATTTTACGTTCTATCTCTATGATTTGTTTCCTATTGATGTAGCCAAAAGCAGAGACTGGGAAAATCACTTTCATTGAAAGGATTGCCCAGCTTCCAAAAAACTACGAATCTCCTGAAATCTCAGCAAAAGTTTTTTGACCCAATGTTGATGATACTTTCAGGTAATGATCAGTACACCAATCCCAATTGTCTAACCAAATTTCCTTCTCCTAGGTTAAACCGTTCGTTTGCCGTAACTGTTTTCATTTTGAGCTTTCACTCTTTTTTCTCCTATATGGATACATATATTTGGAAATCTCAATCAAACACGGTTTGTACTAGCTCTTTGAAACTTGGCAAAATAAAGTAGTTCAAAGCTCTATCTCTATGGTTTATATTTTATTGATGTAGCCCAAAGCAGAGACTGGCGTAATCACTTTCATTGAAAGGGTTGCCCAGCTTCCAAAAAAACTACAAATCTCCTAAAATCTCAGCAAATGTTTTTTCACCAAATCTTGATGATACTTTCAGGTAATGATCAGTACACCAATCCCACTTGGCTCACCAAATTTTGTTCTTCGAGGTTACACCGTTTTTTTCCAGTAACCGTTTTTATTTTGAGGTTTCTCAGTCTTCTCCACTATATGGATACATGTAGTTGGAACTCTAAATCAAACACGGTTTGTACTACCTCTTTGAAACTTGGCAAAATAAAGGAGTTCAAAGTTCTATCTCTATGATTTATTTGCTATTGATGTAGCCCAAAGCAGAGACTGGCGAAAATCACTTTCATTGAAAGTGATTGCCCAGCTTCCAAAAAACTGCGAATCTCCTGAAATCTCAGCAATGTTTTTCACCCAATCTTGATGATACTTTCAGGTAATGATCAGTACACCAATCCACTTGGCTCACCAAATTTCGTTCTTCTAAGTTAAACCGTTCGTTTGGAGTCACCGTTTCCATTTTTAGGTTTCACTCTGTTTTCTCCTATAGGAATACATGTATTTAGAACTCTAAAACAAACACGGTTTGTGCTAGCTATTTGAAACTTGGCACAAGAAAGTAGTTTCAAGTTTTATCTCTATGGTTTGTTTCCTATAGATATAGCCCCAAGCCAAGACTGACAAAAATCACTTTCATTAAAAGGGGTTGCCAAGATTTTAAAAAACTATGAATTTCTTGTAATATCAGCATCATTTTTTCACCCAATCTTGATGATACTGCACGTACTGATCAGTACACCAGTCCCACTTGGCTCACCAAATTTCGTTCTTCTAGGTTAAACCGTTTGTTTGCAGCAACCGTTTTTATTTTTAGGTTTCACTCTGTTTTCTTCAATATGAATACATGCAGTTGGAACTCTAAATCAAACACTGTTTGTGCTAGCTCTTTGAAACTTGGCACAAGAAAGTAGTGTCAAGTTGTATCTTTATGGTTTGTTTCCTATTTATATATTCCCAAGCAGAGACTGAAAAAAATCACATTCCCTGAAAAGGCGGTTGCCAAGCTTCCATAAAACTACGAGTTTCCTGAAGTCGTCTCAGCAAACATTTTTTTACCCAATATTCATGATACTTTCAGGTATTGATCAGTACATTAATCCCACTTGGCTCACCAAATTGTTCTTCTAAGTTAAACCATTCGTTTGCAGTAACCATTTCCATTTTTTGGTTTCACTCTGTTTTCATCAATATGGATACATGCAGCTGGAAATCTACATCAAACACGGTTTGTGCTCTCTTTGAAACTTGGCACAATATAGTAGTTTCTAGTTCTATCTCTATGGTTTGTTTCTTATTGATGTAGTCCAAGCAGAGACTGACGAAAATCACTTTCATTGAAAGGGGTTTCATACCTACCAAAAAACTACGAATTTCCTGAAATCTCAGCAAACATTTTTTCATCCAATTTGATGATACTTTCAGGTAATGATCAGTACACCAATCTCACTTGGCTCACCAAATTTCGTTCTTCTACGTTAAACCGTTCGTTTGCAGTAACTGTTTTTATTTTTACGTTTCACTCTGTTTTCTTCAATATGGATAAATGCAATTGAAACTCTAAATCAAACACGGTTTGTGCTAGCTTTTTGAAACTTGGCACAATATAGTAGTTTTACATTCTATCTTTATGGTTTGTTTTCTATTGATGTAGCCAAAAGCAGAGAATGGGTAAAATCACTTTCATTGAAAGGGATTGCCCAGCTTCCAAAAAACTACGAATCTCCTGAAATCTCAGCAAATGTTTTTTGACCCAATGTTCATGATACTTTTAGGTAATGATCAGTACACCAATCCCACTTGTCTAACCAAATTTCGTTCTCCTAGGTTAAACCGTTCATTTGCAGTAATCGTTTTCATTTTGAGCTTTCACTCTTTTTCTCCTATATGGATACATATATTTGGACTCTAAATCAAACACGGTTTGTACTAGCTCTTTGAAACTTGGCAAAATAAAATAGTTCAAACTTCTATCACTATGGTTTATTTTTTATTGATGTAGCACAAAGCAGAGACTGGCGAAAATCACTTTCATTGAAAGAGGTTGCCCAGCTTCCAAAAAACTACAAATCTCCTGAAATCTCAGCAAATGTTTTTTCACCCATTCTTGATGATACTTTCAGGTAATGATCAGTACACCAATCCAACTTGGCTCACCAAATTTCGTTCTCCTGGTTAAAGTGTTCGTTTGCAGTAACCGTTTTCATTTTTAGGTTTCACTCTGTTTTCTCCTATATGGATACATATATTTAGAACTCTAAATCAAACATGATTTGTTTTAGCTTTTTGAAATTTGGCAAAATAAATCAGTTCCAAGTGCTATCTTTTTGGATTGTTTACTATGGATGTAGCCCAAAGCAGAGACTGGCGAAAATCACTTTCATTGAAAGGTGTTGCCCAGCTTCCAAAAAACTATGAATCTCCTGAAATCTCAGCAAATGTTTTTTCACCCCATCTTGATGATACTTTCAGGTAATGATCAGTACACCAATCCCACTTGGCTCACCAAATTTTGTTCTCCTAGGTTAAACTGTTCGTTTTCTGTAACCGTTTTCATTTTGAGGTTTCACTGTTTCTCCTATATGTATACATGCATTTGGAACTCTAAATCAAACACGGTTTGTACTGGCTCTTTGAAACTTGGCAAAATAAATTAGTTCCAAGTTCTGTCTCTATGGTTTGTTTAGTATTGATGTAGCCAAAAGCAGAGACTGGCGAAAATCACTTTCATTGAAAGGGGTCTCCCAGCTTCCAAAAAACTACGAATCTCCTGAAATCTCAGCAAATGTTTTTTCACCCAAACTTAATGATACTTTCAGATAATAATCAGTACACCAGTCCCACATGGCTCACCAAATTTCGTTCTTCTAGATTAAACCATTCGTTTGCAGTAACCTTTTTCATTTTGAGGTTTTACTCTGTTTTCTCTTATATGGATACATGTAGTTGGAACTCTAAATCAAACACGGTTTATTCTAGCTCTTTGAAATTTGGCAAAATAAATTAGTTCCAAGTGCTATCTTTGTGGTTTGTTTACTATAAATGTAGTCCAAAGTAGAGACTGGTAAAAATCACTTTCCTTGAAAGGGGTTGCTCAGATTCCAAAAAACTACGAATCTCCTGAAATCTCAGCAAATGTTTTTTCACCTAATCTGAATGATACTTTCAGGTAATGATAATTACACCAATCCCACTTGGATCAAAAATTTTGTTCTCTTAGGTTAAACTGTTCGTTTTCAGTATCCGTTTTTATTTGGAGGTTTCACTCTGTTTTCTCCTATATGGATACATGCATTTAGAACTCTAAATCAAACACGGTTTGTACTAGCTCTTTGAAACTGAGAAAAATAAATTAGTTTTAAGTTCTGTCTCTATGGTTTGTTTACTATTGATGTAGCTAAAAGCACAGACTGGGAAAAATCACTTTCATTCAAAGGGCTTGCCCAGCTTCCAAAAAACTACGAATCTCCTAAAATCTTAGCAAATGTTTTTTGACCCAATGTTGATCATACTTTCAGGTAGTGATCAGTACTCCAATCCCACTTGGCTAACCAAATTTCGTTCTCCTGGTTAAAGAGTTCGTTTGCAGTAACAGTTTTCATTTTCAGGTTTCACTCAGTTTTCTTCTATATGGATACATGCATTTGGAACTCTAAAACAAACACGGTTTGTACTAGTTCTTTGAAACGTGGCAAAATAAATTAGTTTTAAGTACTGTCTTTATGGTTTGTTCACTATTAATGTAGCTGAAAGCAGGTACTGGCGAAAATCACTTTCATTTCAAAGGATTGCAAAGCTTCCAAAAAAGTACGAGTCTCCTGAAATCTCAGCAAATGTTTTTTCACCCAATCTTGATGATACTTTCAGGAAATGATTAGTATAACAATCCCACGTGGCTCACCAAATTTCGTTCTTCTAGGTTAAACCGTATTTTTGCAGTAACCTTTTACATTTTGAGGTTTCACTCTGTTTTCTTTTATATGGATACATGTATTTGGAACTCTTAATAAAACACGGTTTGTGCTAGCTCTTTGAAACTTGGCAAAATAAAGTAGTTCCATGTTTTATCCCTGGGGTTTGTTTCCCATTGATGTAGCCAGAATCAGAGACTGGCGAAAGTCACTTTCATTTCAAGAGATTGCACAGCTTCCAAAAATCTACGAGTCTCCTGAAATCTCAGCAAATGTTTTTTCACCTAATCTTGATGATACTTTCAGGTAATGAATTCTAAATCAAACACGGTTTGTGCTAGCTCTTGGAAACTTGACACAATAAAACAGTTTCAAATTCTATCTCTATGGTTTGTTTCCTGTTGATGTAGCCCTAAGCAGAGACTGGCCAAAATCACTTTGATGGAAAGGGGTTGCCAAGCTTCCAAAAAACTATGAGTTGCCTCAAATCTCAGCGAACATTTTTTCACCCAATCTTGATGATACATTCAGGTAATGATCAGTACACCAGTCCAACTTGGCTCACCAAATTTCATTTTTCTAGGTTAAACCGTTCGTTTTCAGTAACCGTTTCTTTTTTAGGTTTCACTCTGTTTTCTCCTATAAGGATACATGTATTTGGAACTCTAAATGAAACACGGTTTGTGCTAGCTTTTTGAAACTTGACACAATAAAGCCGTTTCAAGTTCTACCTCTAGGGTTTCTTTTTTTTTTTTATTTAGTCCTAAGCAGAGACTGGCGAAAATCACTTTCATGGAAAGGGGTTGCCAAACTTCCAAGAAACTACGGGTTGCCTGAAATCTCAGCAAACATTTTTTCACCCAATTTTGATGATACTCTCAGGTAATGATCAGTACACCATTCCAACTTGGCTCAACAAATTTCGTTCTTTTAGGTTAAACCGTTCGTTTGCAGAAACCGTTTTCATTTTTAGGTTCCACTCTGTTTTCTCCAATAGGGATACATGTATTTGGAAATCTAAGTCAAACACGGTTTGTTCTAGCTTTTTGAAACTTGACACAATAAAGCAGTTTCAAGTTCTATCTCTTTGGTTTGTTTCCTGTTGATGTAGCCCAAAGTAGAGACTGGCGAAAATCACTTTCATGGAAAGCAGTTGCCAAGCTTTCAAAAAACTACGAGTTGGCTGAAATTTCAGCAAACATTTTTTCATTCAATCTTGATGATACTTTCAGATAATGATCAGTACAGCAGTCCCACTTGGCTCACCAAATTTCGTTCTTCTAGGTTAAACCGTTCGTTTGCAGTAACCGTTTTCATTTTTAGGTTCCAGTCTGTTTTCTCCTATATGGATACATGTATTTGGAACTGTAAATCAAACACGGTTTGTGCTAGCTCTTTGAAAATTGATAGAATATAGCAGTTTCAAGTTCTGTCTCTATGGTTTCTTTCCTTTTAATGTAGCCCTAAGCAGAAACTGGCAAAAATCACTTTCATGGAAAGGGGTTGTCAAGCTTCCAAAAAACTACGAGTTGCCTGAAATCTCAGCAAACATTTTTTTCCCAATCTTGATAATACTTTCAGGTACTGATCAGTACACCAATCCCACATGGCTGACCTAATTTCTTTCTTCTAGGTTAAACCGTTCGTTTGCAGTAACCGTTTTCATTTTTAGGTTTCACTGTTTTCTCCTATACGGATACATGTATTTGGAACTCTAAATCAAACACGGTTTGTGCTAGCCCTTTGAAACTTGACACAATAAAGCAGTTTCACGTTCTATCTCTATGGTTTGTTTCCTGTTGATGTAGCCATAAGCAGAGACTGGCGAAAATCACTTTCATGGGAAGGCGTTTCCAAGCTTCCAAAAAACTACTACGTTCCTGATACCCCAGCAAACATTTTTTCACCCAATCTGGATGATACTTTCATGTAATGAACAGTACAACAATCACACTTGGCTCACCAAATTTCGTTGTTCTAGGTTAAACGGTAAGTTTGCAGTAACCGTTTTTATTTTTAGGGTTCACTCTGTTTTCTTTTAAATGTATACATGCATTTGGAACTCTAAATCAAACACGGTTTGTGCTAGCTCTTTGAAACTTGACACAATAAAGCAGTTTCAAGTTCTATCTCTATGGTTTGTTTCCTGTTGATGTAGCCCTAAGCAGAGACTGGCGAAAATCACTTTCATGGAAAGGGGTTGCCAAGCTTCCAAAAAACTACAAGTTGGCTGAAATCTCAGCAAACATTTTTTCATTCAATCTTGATGATACTATCAGGTAATGATCAGTACACCAATCCCACTTGGCTCACCAAATTTCGTTCTTCTAGGTTAAACCGTTCGTTTGCAGTAACCGTTTTAGTTTTTAGGTTTCACTCTGTTTTCTCGTATACGGATACATGTATTTGGAACTCTAAATCAAACACGGTTTGTGCTAGCTCTTTGAAACTTGAGCCAATAAAGCAGTTTCAAGTTCTATCTCTATGGTTTGTTTGCTGTTGATGTAGCCCTAAGCAGAGACTGGCGAGAATCACTTTCATGGAAAGGGGTTGCCAAGCTTCCAAAAAACTACGAGTTGTCTGAAATCTCAGCAAACACTTTTTCACCCAAACTTGATGATACTTTCAGGGAATGATCAGTACATCAATCCCACTTGGCTCACCAAATTTTGTTATTCTAGGTTAAACCGTTCGTTTGCTGTAACCGTTTTAATTTTGAGGTTTCACTCTGTTTTCTCCTATACGGATACATGTATTTGGAACTCTAAAACAAACACGGTTTGTGCTAGCTCTTTTAAACTTGGCAGAATATAGTAGGTTCAAGTTGTGTCTTTATGGTTTGTTTCCTATTGATGTACCCCAATCTGAAGCTGACGAAATTCACTTTCATTGAAAGGGGTTTCCTACCTTCCAAAAAACTAGGAGTTTCCTGAAATCTCATCAAACATTTTTCCACACAATCTTGATGATACTTTCAGGTAATGATCAGTACACCAATCCCACTTGGCTCACCAAATTTCGTTATTCTAGGTTAAACCGTTCGTTTGCAGGAACCGTTTTCATTTTTAGGTTTCAGTCTGTTTTCTTCAATATGGATACATGCAGTTGGAACTCTAAATCAAACACGGTTTGTGCTAGCTCTTTGAAACTTGGCACAAAGTAGCAGTTTAAAGTTCTATCTACATAGTTTGTTTCCTATTGATGTAGTCCTAAGCAGAGACTGAAGAAAATCTCTTTCATTGAAAGGGGTTGCCAGGCTTCCAAAAAACTACAAGTTTCATGAAATCTCAGCAAAGATTTTTTCAACCTATCTTGATGATACTTTCAGGTAATGATCAGTAAACAAATCTCACTTGGCTCACCAAATTTCGTTCTTCTAGGTTAAACCGTTCGTTTGCAGTAACCGTTTTCATTTTTAGGTTTCACTCTGTTTGCTTCAATATGGATACATGCAATTTGAACTCTTAATCAAACACGGTTTGTGCTAGCTCTTTGAAACTTGGCACAAAGTAGCAGTTTCAAGTTCTATCTTTATGTTTTGTATCCTATTGATGTAGTCCCAAGGAGAGACTGAAGAAAATCACTTTCATTGAAAGGGGTTTCTAAGCTTCCATTAAACTACTAGTTTCCTGAAATCTCAGCAAAGATTTTTTCACCCAATCTTGATGATACTTTCAGGTAATGATCAGTACACCAATCCCACTTGGCTTACCAAATTTCGTTCTTCTAGGTTAAACCTTTGGTTTGGAGTAACCTTTTTCATTTTTAGGTTTCACTCTGCTTTCTTATATATGGATATATGCAGTTGGAACTCTAAATCAACACGGTTTTGGCTAGCTCTTTGACACTTGGCACAAGAAAGTAGTTTCAAGTTCTCTCTTTATGGTTTGTTTCCTATTGATGTAGCCCCAAGCAGAGACTGACGAAAATCACTTTCATTGAAAGTGGTAGTCAAGCATCCAAAAAACTACGAGTTTCCTGAAATCTCAGCAACATCTTTTTTCCCAATCTTAATGATACTATCAGGTAATGATCAGTACACCAATCTTACTTGGCTCACCAAATTTTGTTCTCTAGGTTAAACCGTTCTATTGTGCAAACCGTTTTCATTTTTAGGTTTCACTCTGTTTTCTTCAATATTTATACATGCATTTGGAACTCTAAATCACTAACGGTTTGTGCTAGCTCTTTGAAACTTGACACAATATAGTTGTTTCAAGTTTTATCTCTATGGTTTGTTTCCTATTGATGTAGTCCCAAGCAGACTGACGAAAATCACTTTCATTGAAAGGGGTTTCCAAGCTTCCAAAAAACTACGATTTTCCTGAAATATGAGTAACATATTTTCACCCAATCTTGATGATACTTTCAGGTAATGATCAGTACACCAATCTCACTTGGCTCAAAATTTCGTTCTTCTAGGTTAAACCCTCTGTTTGCAGTAACCGTTTTCAATTTTAGGTTTCAATCTGTTTTCTTCTATATGGATACATGTATTTGCAACTCTAAAACAAACACGGTTTGTGCTAGCTCTTTGAAACTTGACACAAGTGAGTAGTTTCAAGTTTTACCTTTATGTTTTTTTGCTAATGATGTAGCCCCAAGCAGAGACTGAAGAAAACAACTTTCATTGAAATGAGTTGACTACTTTCCATAAAACTATGAGTTTCTTGAAATCTCAGCAAACATTTTTTCACCCAATCTTGATGATACTTTCAAGGAAATGATCAGTGCACCAATCCCACTTGGCTCACCAAATTTCGTTCTTCTAGGTTAAACCGTTCGTGTGCAGTAACCGTTTTCATTTTTAGGTTTCAATCCTTTTTCTCCTATAAGGATACATGTATTTTGAACTTAAAACTGACACGGTTTGTGCTAGCTCTTTGAAACTTGGCACAAGAAAATAGTTTTAAGTTCTATATTTATGGTTTGTTTTTTATTGATGTAGCCTGCAGCAGAGACGGACGAAAATCACTTTCATTGATAGGGTATTCCTACCTTCCAAAAAACTATGAGTTTCCTGAAAACTGAGCAAACATTTTGTAACCCAATCTTGATGATACTTTCAGCTAATGATCAGTACACCAAGCCCAATTAGCTCACCAAATTTCGTTCTTCTAGGTTAAACCGTTCGTTGTCAGTAACCGTTTTCATTTTGAGGTTTCACTCTGTTTTCTCGTATATAGATACATGTAGTTGGAACTCTAAATAAAACACAGTTTGTGCTAGCTCTTTGAAATTTGGCAAAATAAAGTAGTTCCAAATGCTATCTTTGTGGTTTGTTTCCAATAGATATAGCCAAAAGTAGAGACTTGTGAAAATCACTTTCTTTGAAAGGGCTTGCACAGCTTCCAAAACAGTAGGAGTCTCCTGAAATCTCAGGAAATGTTTTTCAACCCAATCTTGATGATACTTTCTGGTAATGATCAGTACACCAATCCCACTTGGCTCACCCAATTTTGTTCTTCTAGGTTAAACCGTTCGTTTGCAGTAACCATTTTCATTTTTAGGTTTCACTCTGTTTTCTCCAATATGGATACATGTAGTTGAAACTCTAAATCAAACACGGTTTGTGCTAGCTCTTTGAAACTTGGCACAAGAAAGTAGTTTCAAGTTGTATCTTTATGGTTTGTTTCCTATTGATGTAGTCCCAAGCAGAGACTGATGAAAATCACTTTCATTGAAAGGCGTTGCCAAGCTTCCATAAAAGTACGAGTTTCCTGAAATCTCAGCAAACATTTTTTAAACCAATCTTGATGATACTTTCAGGTAATGATCAGTACACCAATCCCACTTGGCTCACCAAATTTCGTTCTTCTAGGTTTAACCGTTCGTTGACAGTAACCGTTTTCATTTTTAGGTTTCACTCTGTTTTCTCCTATAGGGATACATGTATTTGGAACTCTAAATCAAACACGGTTTGTGCTAGCTCTTTGAAACTTGACAGAATAAAGCAGTTTCAAGTTCTATATCAATGTTTTGTCTTCTGTTAATGTAGCCCTAAGCGGACACTTGCGAAAATCACTTTCATAAAAAGGCGTTGCCAAGCTTCCAAAAACTACGAGTTGCCTGAAATCTCAGCAAACATTTTTTCACCCAATCTTGATGATACTTTCAGGTAATGATCAGTACACCAATCCCACTTGGCTCACAAAATTTTGTTCTTGTAGGTTAAACCGTTCGTTTGCAGTAACCGTTTTCATTTTTGGGTTTCACTCTGTTTTCTTCTATATGGATACATGTATTTGAAAGTCTAAATCAAACACGGTTGGTGCTAGCTCTTTAAAACTTGACACAATAAAGCAGTTTTAAGTTCTATCTCTATGGTTTGTTTCCTGTTGATGTAGCCCTAAGCAGAGACTGGCGAAAATCACTTTCATAAAAAGGCGTTGCCAAGCTTCCAAAAAACTACGAGTTGCCTGAAATCTGAGGAAACATTTGTTCACCCAATCTTGATGATACTTTCAGGTAATGATCAATACACCAATCCCACTTAGCTTACCAAATTTCGTTCTTCTAGGTTAAACCGTTCGTTTGCAGTAACCGTTTTCATTTTTAGGTTTCACTCTGTTTTCTGCTGTACGGATACATGTATTTGGAACTCTAAATCAAACACGGTTTGTGCTAGCTCTATGAAACTTGACACAATAAAGCAGTATCACCTTCTATCTCTATGGTTACTTTCTACTTGATGTAGCCCTAAGCAGAGACTGGTGAAAATCACTTTCATGGAAAACGGTTGCCAAGCTTTCAAAAAACTACGAGCTGCCTCAAATCTCAGCAAACATTTTTTCCCCAATCTTGATGATACTTTCAGGTAATGATTAGTACACCAATCCCACTTGGCTCACCAAATTTCGTTCTCCTAGGTTAAACCGTTCGTATGCTGTAACCGTTTTCATTTTTAGGTTTCACTCTTTTTTCTCCTATATCGATACAAGTACTTGGAACTCTAAATCAAACACGGTTTGTGCTAGCTCTTTGAAACTTGACACAATAAAGCAGTTGCAAGTTCTATCTCTATGGTTTGTTTCTTGTTGATGTAGCCCTAAGCAGAGACTGGCGAAAATCACTTTCATGGAAAGGCGTTTCCATGCTTCCAATAAACTACGAGTTGCCTGAAATCTCAGCAAACTTTTATTTCACCCAATCTTGATGATACTTTCAGGTAATGATCAGTACACCAGTTCCACTTGGCTCAACAAATTTCGTTTTTCTAGGTTAACCCGTTCGTTTGCAGTAACCATTTTCATTTTTATGTTTCACTCTTTTTTCTCCTATACGGATACATGTATTTGGAACTCTAAATCAAACACGGTTTGTGCTAGCTCTTTGAAACTTGACACAATAAAGCAGTTTCAATTCTATCTCTATGGTTTGTTTCTTGTTGATATAGCCCTCAGCAGACACTGGCGAAAATCACTTTCCTGGAAAGGCGTTAACAAGTTTTCAGAAAAATACGAGTTGCCTGAAATCACAGCAAACATTTTTTCACCCAATCTTAATGATAATTTCAGGCAATGATCTGTACACCAATCCCACATGGCTCACCAAATTTTTTTCTTCTAGGTTAAACCATTCGTTTGCAGTAACCGTTTTCATTTTTAGGTTTCACTCTGTTTTCTGTTATACAAATACATGTATTTGGAATCTAAATCAAACACGGTTTGTGCTAGCTCTTTGAAATTGACACAATAAAGCAGTTTCATGTTCTATCTCTATGGTTTGTTTCCTGTTGATGTAGCCCTAAGCAGAGACTGGCGAAAATCACTTTCATGAAAAGGAATTGCCAAGCACCCAAAAAAGTACGAGTTGCCTGAAATCTCAGCAAACATTTTTTCAACCAGTCTTGATGATACTTTCAGGTAATGATCAGAACAACAATCACACTTGGCTCACCTAATTTTGTTCTTCTAGGTTAAACCGTTCGTTGCAGTAACCGTTTTCATTTTTAGGTTTCACTCTGTTTTCTCCTACACGGATACATGTATTTGGAACTCTAAATCAAACACGGTTTTTGCTAGCTCTATGAAACTTGACACAATAAAGCAGTTCAAGTTCTCTCTCTATAGTTTGTTTCCTGTTGATGTAGCCCTAAGCAGACACTGGCGAAAATCACTTTCATAGATAAGCGTTGCCAAGCTTCCAAAAAACTACGAGTTGCCTGAGAACTCACCATACATTTTTTCACCCAATCTTGATGATACTTTCAGGTAATGATCAGTACACCAACCCACTAGGCTCAACTAATTTCGTTCTTCTAGGTTATACCGTTCATTTGCAGTAAACGTTTTCATTTTTAGATTCCACTCTGTTTTCTCCTATACGGATACATGTTTTTGGAATTCTAAATCAACAAGGTTTGTGCTAGCTCTTTGAAACTTATCACAATAATGCAGTTTTAAGTGCGATCTCTATGGTTTCTTTCCTGTTGATATAGCCCTAAGCATAGACTTTCAAAAATCACTTTCATGATAAAGATTGCCAAGCTTCAAAAAAACTACGAGTTGCCTGAAATCTCAGCAAACATTTTTTTACCCAAACTTGGTGATACTTTCAGGTAATGATCAGTACATCAATCCTACTTGGCTCACCAAATTTCGTTCTTCTAGATTAAACCGTTTGTTTGCAGTAACCGTTTTCATTTTTTAGGTTTAACTCTCTTTTCTCCTCTATGGATACATGTATTCGGAACTCTAAATCAAACAAGGTTTGTGCTAGCTCTTCGAAATTGACATAATAAAGCAGTTTCAAGTTCTATCTTTATGGTTTCTTTCCTTTTGATGTAGCCCTAAGCAGAAACTGGCGAAAATCACTTTCCTGGAAAGGCGTTAACAAGTTTTCAAAAAACTACTAGTTGCCTGAAATCACCGCAAACATTTTTTCACCCAATCTTGATGGTAATTTCAGGCAATGATCAGTACACCAATCCCACTTGGCTCACCAAATTTCTTTCTTCTAGGTTAAACCATTCGTTTGCAGTAATCGTGTTCCTTTTTAGGTTTCACTCTGTTTTCTCTTATACAGATACATGTATTTGGAATCTAAATCAAACACGGTTTGTGCTAGCTCTTTGAAATTGACAAAATAAAGCAGTTTCATGTTCTATCTCTATGGTTTGTTTCCTGTTGATGTAGCCCTATGCAGAGATTGGCGAAAATCACTTTCACGAAAAGGGGTTGCCAAGCAACCAAAAAAGTACGAGTTGCCTAAAATCTCAGCAAACATTTTTTCACCCAATCTTGATGATACTTTCAGATAACGATCAGTACACCCATCCCACTTGGCTCACCAAATTTCGTTCTCCTAGGTTAAACCGTTCGTTTGCTGTAACTATTTTCATTTTTAGGTTTAATCTTTTTTCTCTTATACGGATACATGTATTTGGAACTCTAAATCAAACACGGTTTGTGCTAGCTCTTTAAAAATTGACACAATAAAGTATTTTGAAATCTCAGCAAATGTTTTTTCATCCAATCTTGATGATACTTTCAGGTAATGATCAGTACATCAATCCCACTTGGCTCACCAAATTTCTTCCTGGTAGGTTAAACCGTTCATTTGCAGTAACCTTTTTCATTTTGAAGTTTCAATCTGTTTTCTCGTATATGATACATGCATTTGGAACTCTAAATCAAACACGGTTTTTACTAGCTCTTTGAAACGTGGCAAAATAAAGTAGTTTCAAGTTCTATGTCTATAGTTTGTTTACTATTGATGTAGCCGAAAGTAGAGACTGGCATAAATCACTTTTATTGAAATGGCTTGCCCAGCTTCCAAAAAACTAGGAAACTCCTGAAATCTCAGCAAATGTTTTTTCGCCCAATCTTGATGATACTTTCAGGTAATGATCAGTACACCAATCCCACTTGGCTCACCAAATTTCGTTCTGGTAGGTTAAACCTTTCGTTTACAGTAACCTTTTTCATTTTGAGGAAACACTCTGTTTTCTCCTATATGGATACATGTAGTTGTAACTCTAAATCAAACAGGGTTTGTGCTTGCTCTTTGAAACTTGGCAAAATATAGTAGTTCGAATTTCTATTTCTATGGTTTGTTTTCTATTGATGTAGCCCAAATCAGAGATTTGGAAAAATCAGTTTCATTGAAAGGGCTTGCCCAGCTTTCTAAAATCTACTAGTCTCCTGAAATCTCAGCAAATGTTTTTCAACCCAATCTTGATGATACTTTCAGGTAATGATCAGCACACCAATCCCACTTGGCTCACCAAATTTAGTTCTACTAGGTTAAACCATTCGTTTTCAGTATACGTTTTCATTTTGAGGTTTCAGTCTGTTTCCTCCTATATGGATACATATATTTGGAACACTAAATCAAACACGGTTTGTACTAGCTCTTTGAAACTTGGCAAAATAAAGTAGTTCCAAGTGCTATCTTTGTGGTTTGTTTCCTATGGATGTAGCCCAAAGGAAAGACTGGCGAAAATCACTTTCATTGAAAGGGGTTGCCCAACTTCTAAAAAACTACGGATCTCCTGATATATAAGCAAATGTTTTTTCACCCAATCTTGATGATACTCTCAGGTAATGACCAGTACACCAATCCCACTTGGCTCACCAAATTTCTTTCTTCTAGGTTAATCCGTTTGTTTGCAGTTACCTTTTTCATTTTGATTTTCACTCTTTTTCTCCTATATAAATACATGTAGTTGTAACTCTAAATCAAACATGGTTTGTGCTAGCTCTTTGAAACTTGGCAAAATAAAGTAGTTCGAAGTTCTATCTCTATAGTTTGTTTCCTATATATGTAGCCCAAATCAGAGACTGGCGAAAATCACTTTCATTTAAAGTGCTTTCCCAGCTTCCAAAATCTATGAGTCTCCTGAAATCTCAGCAAGTGTTTTTCAACCCAATCTTGATGATACTTTCAGGTAATGATCAGTACACCAATCTCACTTGGCTCACCAAATTTCGTTCTTCTAGGTTATTCCGTTCGTTTTCAGTAACCATTTTCACTATGAGGTTTCACTCTGTTTTCTCCTATATGGATACATGTAGTTGGAACGATAAATCAAACACGGTTTGTGCTACCTCTTTGAAATTTGGCAAAATGAAGTAGTTCCAAGTGCTAACTTTGTGGTTTGTTTTCTATTGATGTAGCCAAAAGCAGAGACTATCGAAAATCACTTTCATTGAAAGGGCTTTTCCAGCTGCCAAAAAACTATGAGTCTTCTGAAATCTCAGCAAATGTTTTTTCACACAATCTTTATGATACTTTTAGGTAATGATAAGTACACCAATCCAACTTGGCTCACCAAATTTCGTTGTTCTAGATTAAACCGTTCGTTTGCAGTACTCATTTTCATTTTGAGGTTTCACTCTGTTTTCTCCTATATGGATACATATATTTGGAACTCTAAATCAAACATGGTTTCAGCTAGCTCTTTGAAACATGGCAAAATAAAGTAGTTCCACGTTCTATCTTTATGGTTTGTGTCCTATTGATGTAGCCCAAAGCAGAGAGTGACGAAAATCACTTTCATTGAAAGGGCTTGCCCAGCTTCTAAAAAAGTATGAGTCTCCTGAAATCTCAGCAAATGTTTTTTCAACACAATCTTGATGATACTTTCAGGTAATGATCAGTACACCAATCCCACTTGGGTCACCAAATGTCGTTCTCCTAGGTTAAACTGTTCGTTTGCAGTAACCGTTTTCATTTTGAGGTTTCACTCTGTTTTCTCCTATATGGATACATGCATTTGGAATTCTAAATCAAACACGGTTTGTATTAGCTCTTTGAAACTTGGAAAAATAAATTAGTTCCAAGTTCTGTTTCTATGGTTTGTTTACTATTGATGTAAATGAAAGAAGAGACTGGAGAAAATCACTTTTATTGAAAGAACTTGCCCAGCTACCAAAAAAACTACGAATCTCCTGAAATCTCAGCCAAAGGTTCTTCACCAAATCTTGATGATACTTTCAGGTAATGATGTTTACACCAATCCCACTTGGCTCACCAAATTTCGTTTTCCTAGGTTGATCCGTTAGTTTGCAGTAACAGTTTTCATTTTGAGGTTTCACTCTGTTTTCTCCTATATAGATACATGTAGTTGGAACGCTACATCAAACACGGTTGTTGCTAGCTCTATGAAATTTGGCAAAATAAAGTAGTACCGATTGCTATCTCTGTGGTTTGTTTCCTATTGATGTAGCACAAAGCAGACAGTATTGAAAATCACTCTTTGAAAGGGCTTGCCCAGCTTCCAAAAAAATATGAGTCTCCTGAAAACTCTGCAAATGTTATTTCACACAATCTATATGATACATTTAGGTGTTGATCAGTACACCAATTTTACTTGGCTCACCAAATTTCGTTCTTCTAGGTTAAACCGTTCGTTTGCAGTAATTGTTTTCATTTTGAGGTTTCACTCTGTTTTCTCGTATATGGATACATTAGTTGGAACTCTAAATCAAACACGGTTTGTGCTAGCTCTTTGAAACTTGGCAAAATAAAGTAGTTCCAAAAGCTACCTTTGTGGTTTGTTTCATATGTATGTAGCCCAAAGCTGAGACTGGCGAAAATCACTTTAATTGAAAGAGGTTGCCCAGCTTCCAAAAAACTACGAGTCTCCTGAAATCTCAGCAAATGTTTTTCAACCCAATCTTAATGATACTTTTAGGTAATGATCAGTACACCAATCCCACTAGCTTACCAAATTTCGTTCTTCTATGTTTAACCGTTCGTTTTCAGTAACCGTTTTCATTTTGAGGTTTCACTCTGTTTTCTCTTATATGGATACATGTAGTTGGAACACAATATCAAACACGGTTTGTGCTATCTCTTTATAATTTGGCAAAATAAAGTAGTTCCAAGTGCTATCATTGTGGTTTGTTTCGCATTGATGCAGCCCAAATCAGAGACTATTGAAAATCACTTTCATTGAAAGGGCTTTCCCAGCTTCCAAAAAACTACGAGTCTCCTGAAATCTAAGCAAATGTTTTTTCACACAATCTTTATGATACTTTTAGGTAATGATCAGTACACCAATCCCACTTGGCTACAAAATTTCATTCTCCTAGGTTAAACCGTAAGTTTGCAGTAACAGTTTTCATTTTTAGGTTTCAATCAGTTTTCTTATATATAGATGCATGTATTTGGATCTCTAAAACAAACACGGTTTGTACTAGCTCTTTGAAACTTGGCACAAAAAAGTAGTTTCAAGTTCTATCTTTATGGTTTGTTTCTTATTGATGTAACCCCAAGAAGAGACTGAAGAAAATCACTTTCATTAAAAGGAGTTGCCCAGCTTCCAAAAAACTACGAATCTCTTGAAATCTCTGAAAATGTTTTTTCACCCAATCTTGATGATACTTTCAGGTAGTGATCAGTACATCAATCTGAATTGGCTCACCAAATTTCGTTCTTCTAGGTTAAACCGTTCGTTTGCAGTAACCGTTTTAGTTTTGAGGTTTCACTCTGTTTTCTCGAATATGGATACATGTAGTTGGAACTCTAAATCAAACACGGTTTGTGCTAGCTCTTTGAAAGTTCGCAAAATAAAGTAGTTCCAAGTGCTATCTTTGTGGTTGGTTTCCTATGGATGTAGCCGAAAGAAGAGACTGGCGAAAATCGCTTTCATTGAAAGGGGTTGCCCAGCATCCAAAAAACTACGAATCTTCTGAAATCTCAGGAAATGTTTTTTCTCACAATCTTTATGATACTTTTAGGTAATGATCAGTACTCCAATACCACTTGGCTCACCAGATTTCTTGCATCTAGGTTAAACCGTTCGTTTGCAGTAACCTTTTTAATTTTGAGGTTTCACTCTGTTTTCTCCTATATGGTTACATATATTTGGAACACGGTTTGTGCTAGCTCTTTTAAACTTGGCAAAATAAAGTAGTTCAAAGTTCTATCTCTATGGTTTGTTTCGTATTGATGTAGCCCAAAGAAGAGAGTGGTGAATATCACTTTCATTAAGAGGGCTTGCCCAGCTTCCCAAAAAATACGATTCTCCTGAAATCTCAGCAAATGTTTTTAAACCCAATCTTGATGATACTTTCAGGTAATGATAAGTACACCAACCCAGTTGGCTCACCAAATTTTGTTCTCCTACGTTAAACGGTTCGTTTGTAGTAACAGTTTTCATTTTGAGGTTTCACTCTGTTTCCTCCTATATGGATACATATATTTGGAACTCTAAATCAAACACGGTTTTTACTAGTTCTTTGAAACTTGGCAAAATAAAGTAGTTCAAAGTTCTGTGTATATGGTTTGTTTACTATTGATGTAGCTGAAAGCAGAGACTGGTGAAAATCACTTTCATTGAAAGGGCTTTCCCGGATTCCAAAAAACTATGAATCTCCTGAAATCTCAGCACATGTTTTTTCACCCAATCTTGATGATACTTTTTAGGTAATGATCAGTACACCAATCCGACTTGGCTCACCAAATTTCGTTCTCCTAGGTTAAACCGTTCATTTGCATTAACGGTTTTCATTTTAAGGTTTCACTCTGTTTTCTCCTATATGGATACATATATTTGGAACTCTAAATCAAACACGGTTTGTGCTAGCTTTTTGAAATTTTTCAAAATAAAGTAGTTCCAAGTGCTCTCTTTGTGGTTTGTTTCCTATGGATGTAGCCCAAAACAGAGACTGGCGAAAATCACTTTCATTTAAAGGGGTTGAACAGCTTCCAAAAAACTACGAATCTTCTGAAATCTCAGCAAATGTTTTTTCACCCAACCTTGATACTTTCACGTAATGATCAGTACACCAATCCCATTGGCTCACTAAATTTCGTTCTTCGAGATTACACCGTTCCTTTCCAGTAACCATTTTCATTTTGATGTTTCACTCTGTTCTTAACTATATAGATACATGTAGTTGGAACTCTAAATCTAACACGGTTTGTGCTAGCTGTTTGAAATTTGGCATAATAAAGGAGTTCCAAGTTTTATCTCTACGGTTTGTTTTCTATTGATGTAGCCCAAAGAAGAGAATGGTGAAAATCACTTTCATGGAAAGGGGTTGCCAAGCTTCCAAAAAACTACGAGTTGCCTGAAATCTCAGCAAACATTTTTTCACCCAATATTGATGATTCTTTCAGGTAATGACCAGTACACCAATCCCACTTGGCTCACCAAATTTAGTTCTTCTAGGTTAAACCGTTCGTTTGCAGTAACCGTTTTCATTTTTAGCTTTCACTCTGTTTTCTCTTTTATGGATAAATGTATTTGGAACTCTAAATCAAACACGGTTTGTGCTAGCTTTTTGAAATTTGGCAAAATAAAGTAGTTCAAAGTTCTATCTCTATGGTTGGTTTTCTATTGATGTAGCCCAAAGCAGAGACTGGCAATAATCACTTTCATTGAAAGTGGTTGCCCAGCTTCCCAAAAACTATGAGTCTCCTGATATCTCAGCAAATGCTTTTTCACACAATCTTTATGATACTTTCAGGTAATGATTAGTACACCAATCCGACTTGGCTCACCAAATTTCGTTCTTCTATGTTAAACCGTTCATTTGCAGTAACCGTTTTAATTTTGAGGTTTCACTCTGTTTTTTCCTATATGCATACATATAGTTTGAACTCTAAGTCAAAGACGGTTTGTGGTAGCTCTTTGAAACATGGCAAAATAAAGTAGTTCCAAGTTCTCTCTCTATTGTTTGTTTATTATTGATGTAGTCAAATGCAGAGACTGGCCAAAATCACTTTCATTGAAAGGGCTTGCCGAGCTTCCAAAAAAGTACAAGTCTCCTGAAATATCAGCAAATGTTTTCTCACGCAATCTTGATGATACTTTCAAGTAATGATCAGTACACCAATCGAACTTGGCTCACCAAATTTCATTCTTCTAGGTTAAACAGTTCGTTTGCAGTAACCTTTTTCATTTTGAGGTTTCACTGTGTTTTCTCCTAGATATATACATATATTTGGAACTCTAAATCAAACACGATTTGTACTAGCTCTTTGAAACTTGGGAAAATAAAGTAGTTCAAAGTTCTATCTCTATGGTTAATTTTCTATTGATGTAGCACAAAGCAGAGACTGGCAATAATCACTTTCATTGAAAGTGGTTGCCCAGCTTTCAAAAAACTACGAATCTCCTGAAAATCTCAGCAAATCATTTTTCACCCAATCTTGATGATACTTTCAGGTATTGATCAGTACACCAATCCCACTTGGCTCACCAAATTTCGTTGTCCTAGGTTAAACCATTCGTTTGCAGTAACCGTTTTCATTTTGAGGTTTCACTCTGTTTTCTCCTATAGGGATACATGCATTTGGAACTATAAATCAAACACGCTTTGTACTAGCTCTTTGAAACTTGGCAAAATAAATTTGTTCCAAGTTCAATCTATTTGGTTTGTTTACTATTGATGTAGCCGAAAGCAGAGACTGGCGAAAATCACTTTAATTGAAAGGGCTTGCCTAGCTTCCAAAAATCTACGAATCTCCTGAAAACTCAGCAAATGTTTTGTCACCCAATCTTGATGATACTTTTTAAGTAATGATCAGTACACCAATCCCACTTGGCTCAACAAATTTCGTTCTTCTAGGTTAAACCGTTCGTTTGCAAGAACCGTTTTCATTTTGAGGTTTCACTCTGTTTTCTCCTATATGGATACATATATTTGGAACTCTAAATCAAAGACGGTTTGTGGTAGCTCTTTGAAACATGGCAAAATAAAGTAGTTCCAAGTTCTTTCTCTATGATTCATTTACTATCGATGTAGCCAAAAGCAGAGACTGGCCAAAATCACTTTCATTTAAAGGGCTTCCCGAGCTTCCAAAAAAGTACGAGTCTCCTGAAATATCAGCAAATGTTTTTTTACGCAATCTTGATGATACTTTCAAGTAATGATAAGTACACCAATCCTACTTGGCTCACCAAATTTCGTTCTTCTAGGTTAAATTGTTCTTTTGAAGTAACCTTTTTCATTTTGAGGTTTCTCTCTGTTTTCTCCTATATGGATACATGTTGTTGGAACTCTAAATTAAACACAGTGTGTGCTAGCTCTTTGAAATTTGGCAAAATAAATTAGTTCCAACTTTTAGCTTTTTGGTTTGTTTCCCATTGATGTAGCCCAAAGCAGAGACTGGCGAAAATCACTTTCATTTAAAGGGGTTGTCAGGCCTTCAAAAAACTACGTATATCCTGAAATGTCAGCAAATATTTTTTTACCCAATCTTGATAATACTTTCAGGTAATGATACGTATACCAATTCCACTTGGCTCACAAAATTTCGTTGTCCTAGGTTAACCCGTTCGTTTGCAGTAACCGTTTTCATTTTGATGTATCACTCTGTTTTCTCCTAGATGGATATATATATTTGGAACTCTAAATCAAACACGATTTGTAGTATCTCTTTGAAACTTGGCAAAATAAAGTAGTTCAATGTTCTATCTCTATGGTTGGTTTTATATTGATGTAGCCCAAAGCAGAGACTGGCAATAAATCACTTTCATTGAAAGTGGTTGCCGAGTTTCCAAAAAACTATGAATC